>NW_020455489.1:611416-659449 GCF_003342845.1 Nothoprocta perdicaria | reverse complement strand
AAAACAGAAAAAAAATGTATGTTCTGCATAATATTGTGGATAAAATACAGCCAAGCTCATGAGGGGAGCTTGACATTGCTGCTGAGTGAGTTACTGAATTCTTTGCATGTAACTTTGGTCTGTCGAGTTGTGGTTGCTAATGAAAACATGCAGCTCCAGCCCTTACTTTCAGTCTCCAAACTTCCAAATATTTGATAACACAGACATTTGAAAGGCAGTAGCTGTGGTTCACTCCTTCCTCTCGCTCCTTTTTTTATTTGCAAACAAGAATCTACTAGATAAATGTTATGTTTACCTTTAGGAACTCCATTCACGTTACCAAACGTAAGAGTTGAAGGGGCAAGAAAGCAGTCAACACTTTCTCTGGGACCTCCAACCAAGACCTGTGAGCAAAACATGCATTTCTCTTGCTGGCTTCAGCCAAGTTGCGATTTCACCCCAAAGTTTTCATCTGATCAGGCTAGTTTAAGTGGCATTGCTCACTCAGGTTTGGAAGCAGTTCTTTTGTACAAGGGCAATAGGGAATTTTACGTTCATTTCTCCTAGAGAGGAAAGCACAAAAGGCTGCAGAGTTAAGGAACACACGACCACAAGAGAAAAGGCAATGAGAGTTCCTACACACTCAAGTGCCAAGCTGTTCTCTAYTGAGCCAAAAGAAGATCAAGAACAAATCCCATCCATAGCTACCAAATTAGAGTTTAACTTGCAGGAGATTTGGCAGCAGTGGGATATATCTTGAAGGAAGTTCTCCAAAACAGCCCTTCTCCAAGAACAGTTTTCTATGCAGACTTCTTTTCCTTTAGCATATTCCTAGCACATCTTTCTTCCATGGCTACATCCCRTCTCTATTTGAGCCCACGTAAACCTGTCACCTTTGGCATCCTCTGGCAGAGAGTTCCACAGGTTTACTCTGAGCACCAGCCACATCCTCTCGGTGCTCAACTCACCACTTGCTGGCTGCTTCGGAATATCTCTTGTGTTGTGAGAATCAGTGAACATTGGTTCAATTTTTTTTTCCAGGCATCTTTTTTGGATTTTCCAAGAAAAACACAAGATGGCTTAGCAGCTCCTCAGCTGGAAACTCTTCCAGACATCAYCACGCCCCTCTTTTATATTTTTTTTCTTTGTTTAATGAGCACGTTTCTCTTTGTGTCTCAAGCCTCAAGYCATACCTTTGCCCCTTGTTGTACTGTCTCACACTACTGAGGAAGAGATGGCTYCACCACCTTGTAAATGCCCTTCAAGTCACTGTAAGCTGCTCTTAAATTTTCTTTTTCTTAGATTTCTCCCTGCAAGAATGCCCAAAACTAGACACATTATCCAGCTGTGACCTCTTTGCATTAAAGAAAGGAGGAAAAAAAACCTTCTTTCAATCTACTCTCCATACTGCTCAATGTAGCCCAGAATGTGGTTTGCTTTCTCTGCAGTGAGGGATGACATTGGGTCATATTCAACACAGCATCTGCTGTAACCCCAAGGTCTTTTTCAGGAGAGCTGCTTGGCCGGTGRTTTCCAGCCTGCATCTGAGACGGGGGTTACTGCACCCCCAATGCAGGACTCTGCACATCTCTCTGCTGAACTTCAGGAAGTTTCTGTTGGCCCAATCCCCAAGTTTCTCGAGGTCCCTCCGGACCAAAGCTCTGCTATTCTCAGCATCTCAGCCACTCCCCCTAGCTCTGCGTTGTCCATAGAGCTGCTGAGGGTGCGCTCTGTCAAAGGGCTCGCGTGGGAGGCAGGGCGAAAAAGGGCACATGGGAGGAGGAGAAACCAGGAAATATTCCAGGGGTGAATTTTGTGTTAGTGAAGTGAGAAGCACGGGTAGCATTGCCCAACAAGGCTTCCTCAAAAGGAAGGAAGCTCCATCAGATGAAAACCAGGTGGAAACCTGAAGTCCCAGGAATGCTTTTAAGTAGGGTGAGGAGGTCCTGTGAGATGATCCCATCATGGGTTCCAACAGCTAGAAGCTTCGTCAGGAAAGACACACTCATGAACCCATCCACCCCAGAGCAGGAAGCTGTACAAGCAGTGTCGTTCCTGATGCCATTTCTTAAGGACTTCAAGGGAGCAGCACACGTGCCAGGCTTTGGAGCACCGTGCTTTTGCCAGGTGGCATGTAACGGCGCTTTACTGGAGTGGTGTCTGCTGTACACAGTGTACAGGGCTGTCAGCAGCAATAATCAGACACAGTGTACTCAAGAAAAGCTTTTGAATATCGGCCAAGCAGGACTTATTCCAAACTCCTCGTGCGCCACTTGTAACCCTTCAATACACGTTGCTGCGAGGAAAAATAAGCCAAAAATGGGAAGAATTAACACTTTTGTCTCACGGAAGGAATGTATTACCTTTAGAAAATAGCATGTAGCCACTGGCTGCCTCCTAGGAGATTACGTGGCATGTTGTGCCCAATTTCACAAAAGGGCTCTGAGCTTCCGTGCAAAAAGCTTAGGACCTTGCTACCCAAAGAGCGTTGGAAGAGCTTGGGATTTTTTAGGGTTAACTTGGATAGTGCAAGGCTCCGGAATCCCAAAGGACTGGCTCCTAGCGATGCAAGTCTTTCCCAAAGCAATGCAACSACTGACGAGGACTGCCAGGATCCTGGAAAAGCAGCTGGGATAGTATCAGAGGAACACGGCCCCAAAGGGCACCCTGGGTTTCTAGGGCTCATTTCCTATGTCACTGCAGGGCAGCAGTTCCCGAGGTCAGCGAGAAGCTGGGATTGTGACCAAGGCTGCACATGTGACCTCTGTGTCCAAAAATGAAGACATTACTCCAATAGCAAAACCAGCAATGGAATTGGCAACGGGGCTTTTTTTTTCCCCGCCTTTCCATAGCTTGCTCTCTCTCCTGCAGCTTTTTTTTCTTTAAAACAGTATTAGCCATCCACGCAAAGCGTAACACGGACARTCTTCCCCCCGCCCTCATTTCAAAGCCATCTGTAGCCCCACCTTCAGTGCAGAAAGCTAGAATTTGGCAGGGGAACCAAGATAAGTTCCTTGGAGTAGCTCTCTGCGGAAGATTTGGGACCTCAAAGTTACAGACCAAGTATCCTCRGCACATTTTGTACCTATTTTGTTTTACTACGCCTATAAACAAGCTGCTCAGGAAAGCTTCTCGGCAGTGATCCGGCCAACTTAAGTGCAAGCTGAGAGACCAAGAGCTTGTGTATGGGGGCACTGTTTGGGCAGAGAACTTCAGGGCTGCCAAATCTCTCTGGAAGGTGTTGTGAGCAGATGCAAATACCTGCACAAAGCAAGCTTGCATGGACATTTTGAAGTCCTGGGTCCTTAGTCACACCATCCAGAACAGACAGACACAACTCGCACCTCACCAGTGCAGAAAAAAGAACAAAACAGAAGCTCCAGCCAATGTTCTCAGCCAACCTCAGATGGGCTTGCAGCTATGAAGAAATGAGGTTCTGGGGTCCTTTTTTTGTTCCATTTATTTTATTATTTTGTTTCCGCTGTTTCCATGCTCGCCTGTAGCTCTTGTGCAATCAGAAGGAGAACTGTAAATTCATCAGCTGTTTTGTTCCACACAAGTAGCTCGCGCAGTCCGATCTCATCCTGCAATTAAACTCAAATGCTTTGTTGTGCTATGCCAGTGTAGTCTAATTCCAGCGATCATAAAAATAATATTCCAAGTTTAATCCCCAAGAAAGGATTACTGGGGATCAAATCCATTATTTCACAATAAATCCCTTTAATGTCCTTTTTTCTTTTTTCCACCAGTGATCAAAGAGTGGATTTCAGCTCTAACATACTGCTGCTACCCAACAGAAAAATCCTTGCCCAAGGCACAAGGCTCAACTTTTACTTTCATTTTTTTGCACAGTGTCAAAGGAGATTTATTTTTTTTTCCCCTTGCCAAAAATAAAGTCTAGTCTAGATTCTCAGCTGCAGCTGAGAGTTGAGGGGGAGAAAGTAGCTGCAGGTCCTTTTTGCAGCTTCCTAATCTCGGAGGATCATTTCTGATCGACTTGGCTGTCCACAGTTTGCCACCACCGTTTCTTGGTTTGAGAAGCTCCAGCAAAGAGCCACGTTGCAGCTTCAACAAGGCAAGATTCAGACATCACCAAAGCGATTTCTTCCTAAATATAAGGAACTTATATTTAGGAAGACTTCACTCACCCTTCCAAACTTTTCCTCCTGGGGTAACCGCTGCATGACGCTAGCTACATGATACCCTATGCATGATACCACTGCATGAAACCGCTTTCACATCCCACTTTCCAGGGTTTAGATGCTACGGAGCTCATCTCCTGTGTGCATGTTTTCCATCGCGTTATTACAACATGGATGTAGTCATAAACCACAGAGCCCTAGGCCTCCTGACCTTGATGAAGGGAACAACACTCCCTTGGACAGAGGCAGAGACAACCCTGAAGGCCCCAGCATGTGAGAACTAGGATGATCTATAGCGGAGGGTCTCTGCCACGTGTCCTCCCCCCATAGTGTATCTTTGGGAAGATATAAATGGAAGTAAAACCAGTACCAGCCTTGACCATTTGCTGTATATAAATAGTATGAACTTAATCGGGTGAGACAGATTGTGCATCATCATTACTGTGAAGCCAGGCTCTTTATGGGTCTTCTGTTAACCAGACCGTATTTTTAGTCCTAATCTCAATCTGTTGGAATTAGCTCTGCTAAAGCGAACAGAACGATACAGGTCAGATCAATTATTGTGAAAAAATTCAATTATGATAGTGCCATATGCAGCACTATAAAAAGAACGCAGCTGTACATATGGCTGGCAAAGGCGACAGCAGTTAGCGGCACGAACATCCACGGCATTGCCACGTCCTTCAATCCTTCATCTCTTTCTACATGGGCCGCACTGGGAGGAGGAAAATTGCCTCCCCTTGTCTTTTGCAGAAACCTGCACCAGCTTTCAAAGAGTGCCAAAAAAAAGATGCAAGAGGCATCTCCTGATGGAGGCTGCAGAGAGCRTCAAAAGCTTCTTCTAGGAGAAAGAGTCAGCCTGGCTTGTGCTGTGAGAACTTCCAGAAGAAATTCAGGTTTGCCCACAACAGGACGGAGTAAGAGCGCGAGGGCGAGMTCATCTATCAGCGCGAGAAAGGAAGCTCAGCTGGCGCCCTGCAAAACAGTGAAACCAGCTATGCAAAACGCTGTCCTGTTTACGGAGGAAACTAGCCAGGGAAACAAAAAAAATAAATAAAAAATAAACAGATATATATAGAGAAAAAACTCTTCAGTTCACCCTCTGTTCTCCACTGAGATGGTTTTGGCACTAAACATAGCTCAAGGACGTAAGGCGCTTCTAGGGACGATGCAATTTTGGTCTCTCACTCCATAGGAAGAAAGCAGCCAGCACTATCAAGTTAAGCGGCGCGCTCTGAGACTTTCCCAGTAACTGAGCTCCAAAAAGTCAGTGGATGGATGAGTGTTCAAATATGTATCTGAAGGGTGTGCTTAATGTGTCAAATGGCACTGGCTTCCTCATTCTGCACAAGCTTCCAGATGGTCCATCTATATTTTTTTTTTTAACTGGACAGCCTGAGGCACAGCAGGACCTCCCACTGCTTTATTTTAAATTGAAGAATATATATATATACACACACACAAATATACATATACAAAAATATATAAAAATCTCCTATCCTAGATAAATTATTTTTGTAGAAATAAATCCCTATTTTCACAAATTTGCTTCTACTTTTCTACTCTTCCCCCCTCAACCTTTTAGACAACACAGCTCTAAGTAGAAGGTTAAATGACTCTCTTAATGGTTCATAACCCTTATGTTATAGCCACTGAATCCAGGAATCATAGGGAAAAAACAAGACCTTTCYTGAAATGGGAAAAGAGTGCGGAAATGCAGTAGAAATTAAGACGCTTTTGACTATTACATTATTCCTCTTTAAAATTTTTGCTAAAATTTTTCTTCCCACCGGAACATCCAGATGAGTTCACCCCTTCCTGATGCTGAGAGCTCAGATCTGAACAAGTGCAGGAGCAGAAGGGSTGGAAGGACCTCCCTAAAGGCAAAGTTCTCCAGCCTTTAAGCTGAAGAGACCCCTGGATGTCTTCTGTCTGAGGAGGACTATCAGGGCCAATGTCACTGCTACAACAGGCTACGCAGGGAAGCGTCCAAGTGAGTCTGGGTCATCTTCAAGCACAGAGACCTCCCATTACTTTGGACCTGTCCCAAAAGGCACCACTTGTAYGGGGAAGGATTAGTTCCTCAGGTCCAGTTGGCATTTCTTATGTTACACCTTATCTGCTGCTTAAGCCATGCCTCTCTGCACAGAGCCTGGCCTCATCATCTCATCTACTCTGGGCAGTAGAAGGTGGAACTGGATTCATCTTCACTTTGAAGATGGAACTAGATTCACCTTCACTTTCTCATTTCAGCTCCACCATGGCCACGGTCTTCCAGTGGACTCGCTCCAGGATGCGCATGTTCCTCTTGCCCTCACTGGCCAAGAGCAATGCACAGGGTCCATGTCACCAAGCATGGTTAGCCTTCTCCCTTTTTCTGGAGCTCGGTGATAGAAGATGCCAAAGGGAGCCATCCCAGTCAAGGAGAAACACAAAGCTACTCCGTCGTAAAAATGCTTGGGTTTGAGTCAAACTATACAAGTTCTGAAAATTATTTTAGACTAAATTGTTCCTCAGGATATGATCTCCAAGGGTGAAAGCTTGGCCCCACTGAGGCCCAGAGCAGAACTCCTGCAGACCTCAGCAGGGCCTGGATCCTACCCAAAGCAAACACTTCAAGCCTGAGCCAAACTCCTTCAGCTGCAGACATTCGCTTCTATTATTTCTGTAGCCTTTTTGTCTCACAAAAGAGGACCTTCTGCAGTGGCTACCCGTGAGCTGTTGACAGAGTGGAAGAGATTTAATTTGCAATTGAAAAAAAAAAAAAAAAAGGCTAAAAATGAGGACCAATTAAAAACAGTATGTCTGTAACACGGTCTCTAAGCATGTTGATGTCAGCTGGCTGTCCTACATAACTCAAACCCTTTGGGGACTGGGATTGCACTCTGTTCTGCTTCTGCATAGCACCTAACCCTGCAGGACCCCACATCTGTTACAGGAGCCTTCCAGGGACCGTGCTAAAAGCAATTATAAGTACAAGCATTTTGATTTTAGCCTTGTTGACTTTCATTTTGCCAGCATTGTTTGCCATTCCCAGCAGGCCAAAAGTATTTTCCTCCTGGGGAAGAGGGCAGTAACAATGATGCTGAAGTGTTCTCCAGTTTTATGGTTGGACGAGTAGAACATGAACTCTCAGCTTTACAACAAGTTTTGCAACTTCTGATGATTTGTTTTAGAGCCTGCACTCCTGAAAATCAGTAGTTACATTAGTCTCAGTCCTCCTCACTGTCAGGAGGAAGCGTCTGCTCCACATGGCTTCGGTGGAACGGCTCTTAAACACAATCCTTTGCGTGTTGGTAAAGCTGGAAAACAAAGACGATCCCATGCTGTAATAGCTTGAGTTTTCTGAGATTGCAGTGGGTTAGTGAGCCAGTCCATCAGGTGGCTAGYAGTGGTGGTCCTGGATGAGGTACCAGCTCCATGGCACGCTCTGTAAACCTGATCACAAGAGCAGAAGTGTCAGTGTTGTGTCCATCAGAGGAAATGTTGGAAGGAAATCACTTTTACCAGTGCTCTTCTGGTCATAATTTTGACATTTCTGTGCTGAAATGCCAAGAAATTGTGCTACAAGAAGCTTCAGCCACCTGACAGCCATCGGAATAAGCAGACCAGACTAGACCTGAGATCAGATCTCAACTCTCTACTGATAACCCAGAATTTTTCACCATGTGTTTCTAATTATGAAAATGTTCTGAGCAGCAAGAAACACAATACACTTGGAAAGAAAGAAAATAACCCGGGTCTTCGTGCTACCTTCATTTGCTCTCCACACGCTTTGACGTTTTTATGTAACTGGAACAGGGACGCACCCTTCTCATTTCTATATGCCAACTTGGTGAGCTGCCACGTTATTAGAGCCCACAAATCTCTGGCTACATGCAAGAAAGGAAGCCGGGCTCCAGCAAAGGCAAGCTGTACATAACTTGCTCAAACACGCATATTTCAAGCGCTGTCTTCTCCCATAGCCCAAAGGACATTGCAACACCATCCAGATACAGAGTCTCAGCATAACATGCCAAAGCGGTTGCTTATATTAAGTCCAAGCCACCAAAGGCAGATGCGAATTTTAAATCTCAAGAAGTGCAAGGCTACTTGAACCCTTGGGATCTCCAGAGCTTTTGCCCCAGGACACAGAGGAACCTGAGCTTTCGTGGCATACACATTACTTGTGTTTTTCACTTGCGTGTACAGATTGCCCAGCAAGAGCTTGGCAATAAGGACGTTGAGTTAAATTCATTCCAACAAAGCTGTCTTGAACCTTGAGCTCTTCTGTTGCAGCACACGTGAAGTTCAAGCATGCTTAAATATCTGGGTTGGTGACAACCAGTAGGGGCGTAAAACTGCATTTGATGCTGGATATGGACTATTTCAGCACTTTTTGGATTCATTCACCCATTGCTCACAACCGAGCAGGAGGACGGGGGAACTGCACCTCYGAAACAGGACAGAAATATAC
Source organism: Nothoprocta perdicaria (assembly GCF_003342845.1). Classification (NCBI taxonomy): domain Eukaryota; kingdom Metazoa; phylum Chordata; class Aves; order Tinamiformes; family Tinamidae; genus Nothoprocta; species Nothoprocta perdicaria. The sequence goes on along the minus strand of NW_020455489.1, from coordinate 650,872 downwards.
GGATGATTATAGAAATCTACATCAGTTCTTCTGCAGCTCTTCTGGCTCTCCAGAAGGAGACACAGGTAACACTGAATGGTGGAAGGCAAGGTGCTGGCAGACCTAGAGTTGTTCCTGTAGAAAGAAGCCTAGAATGATCTAGATGCACAAGTTAAATCCTAGACTTGGAAGAGTTTTGACAGCCGTTAGGCATATCAGAAAAGGTCTCTTGCATTCACACAGACATACCAGGAAGGGGTCTGATTTTTCAGGATACGTTGGTCATTCTCGTATTGCTTTGTGGCTGCCTCACTTTATTTGGCGTTCACAAGTTTAGCAGAACACCTGAGAATATTTTACTGTAAAATCGGTATTTGCAGAGGGAGAACTCTTTGCACGTAAATGACTTCTACATCATCCTCAAAGAATTAGTCCCCATTAGAGCCACATGGTTTCTCCTTCTCCTGTCTATTTGCCTCAGCTCAACCCTTCCTAACATGTTTGAAGAACTGGACCCATCTGAGTCATTCACAGGAGATGCACTACCCGTGTAGTCACCTGATTAGAGGAGCACCACCAGAGCCAACCTTTACACTGCAGGAGCAATACGCTCTTTACTCCACCTCACATATTGCTCTGTTGGTGTCTGCCATAAAAGCAGTTCCTCCTCCTACAGACACAAAAAGAAAAGAAGTTTCATTAAAAATAAAAAGATTTAAAATAAACAAACACACCAAATAAAAAAGGGAGTTTTTGCAGAGCTGGTGGCTCAAAGATGATTTCACCTGGAACCAGAGCTTTCTCCCACCACCCAGCTGCATCCTAAGCACACTCTGAAAATCCCCAATTCTCCACTCAAACAGGAAAATAGTCAGCTCCCCCAAAATCCCTAAGCAATATACTTTACTTTGCACCAGTGTAGACGCTTTTTTACTTTAGACACATTTTCTCAATTGCACTGCCACAGGTTGCCCAGAGAGGCTGTGGCATTCTCCTTCTCTGGACATATTCAAAACCCACCCAGACATACAAATAAGCTCTCACATCTCAATGACTCATTGCATGCTTGTTAAAAAGCCCAACTGTCCTGAAAATAAGTTACCCATGTTCTTAATAAGCCCATCATTTCAGGTAATTTCAGAGTTTTTTCCACAACACGTTTTTTTGTTGTTGTTGTTGTTTTCCTTTGTTTCTCCCTGGAAAACTTAGATTCATTCCAACTGGAGCTTTTCATCAAAGCACATAGAAATAGGCAGCAGTTTGGTGCTCCAGAACTTTCTGTGGGATGAGCACGTACAGATGTRAATTCCTGCTAATGAATCTGGATTTTTTGCCTTTGGTTTATTGACTACCCAGGGACGCAGCGCTCTCCTTCTCCCAGCCAGAGATCCCCCTTCTTGGGGCTTGCRGTCACCCTCGGTTTATTGGGATTGGCAAGGTAACGTGACCTGGTGGTTAAAGCRCTCGCTTAGAGGGATTTGCACGTCGTGACGGCTCCCTGACCACCACCGCTGATCAGAGAGGCATTCCCCAACCCTTCTCCCTGGTGACCCTGCTCCCAGCTTCGTTCCCAGCCTTGTGGTCCCACCTCCACAGTCCCTCAGGCTGTTATGCTCTGCCTGTGCCATTGATCCCACCAGATCCAAAACCTGGTTTAAAACCTGGGAAACCACCACAGTGTGCCAGATTATAAATCACAAAATATTTAGTGTTCCTTCACCCATTCCTTCTGGGCATTTCTGATTCTGTTAGAAGAAATTTTGCATTATTTCTCAGTGATAGTTGTATATCACTTAACAAATTCCGCACTGCATCCTTAACATTGTAAGCAAAGGGCTCACAAGCACTTATTTCCACTTTTTTTTTTTCCCAAGGCACAAACTTAATTTCAATTTTGCGGTCTGGTTGTGGTTTGAGATAGGGTCTTCAGCATGTTCCATATGCAGACAATAATCAAGTTGTTACCCAGTAAAATGCTTATCTTGAAGCATCTTTGCTACATTGCTGTAAATTCAGGAACACCATTTACCGTAAATCCCAATCAAGGATCACTCTGGAACCCCGCATGACTTTCGAGGTGGTAGCAACATATRTGACCATGCAGTAGATACAAACCTGTGCATTGCACTGCAGGATTTTGCTATAGCAGCTTTACTTGGTAAAAAGGAGAGCTTTGGCAAGTCAGTTGTTTCCTTTGAAGAAAGGAGGTTTATCTATGCAACTTTCAAATGCAGAGGCCAGAAAACTCCATGTAACTCTCTCATCATTGCACATGTGTTTCACCACCTCGCTAGATCGCAATCTTGACTCATCTCACCTCGCATCTTTATGTGCGTCAGTTTTCTCTTGAGATTGCCTAGGAAGTTCCAGATAGCACCTCAGATACGTATGGCTGGTCTGGAAATAATTTGGTTCTTGCATTTCAAGAGAACTGTAAGTGCCTCAAAAAGACCTAGGTTCACCGTGGAGCCTCTGCTCCACGGATGAGAGAAGATACAGTAGGAAGGTATCCTTGCAATAGATGTTGACCACATAATCGCTTCTCCATCCATATGCAACATCAAGCCTCTATGAGAATGACTGGTGTTCCCCATGCTAACACCAGTGCTGGAGCAGGGGTTGTCCTGCCTGATGACTCTGTGTAGCTCCCACTCTATGTGCTGGCCTAGGCACTTTGGCATTCATTGTTTSCTTGCATCAACGAAAAAATGTCACCCTCTTTTACAGCTTGCTAATGCCCTTCCAGATGGATGACAGCAAATGCCAGCCTGAGAGCCCCAAGGTTGCACTTGAACAACCTTGACCTCAAATGAGGCCTTTGGTCCTGCCACAGGGTCTGCTGTTTGCACTGGCTCTTCGATGGTCTCAAAGTTCTTCCTCTTACAGCTTCATACCCAGACTTTTGCYGGAGTTCAGCTTTGCTCCATCGCAGGCTCTGCAGCTCTTTACTGTCACCGTCCATCTCAAGAGATTTTGCCAGCAGCTTCTGACCCAATGTTCTCAATGCCCCCCCACAACTTCCCAAACCATGGGGAGCAGGACTGTCCCCAACATTACGTCAGCATTTTCCAGACAACTGATGAAAGTTTGTTTGGAATGACATCCTCCTCCTCTGGTGGCCCGTCCCAGAGGTGGTGTGCTCCATACCTATTTTTTCCCTTTCTCTGCATCAGCTAGGACAGTTCGAGATCTCCCCCAAAGCTTTTGCTCATTGGGGTGCTGTAGCTTGACGGCTGTTCTCCTTCTTCACCAAGAGGTGGAAGCAAAGCCTCCTCACCCTCCAGCATGCAGGGCTTGCACTCACACACATTCATTAGCTCTTAATTAGGCTCCCTCCATTTATATGCAACCACAAACAATGTCTGTCCTAAGCCAAAATGCTCAAAGGAGACTATTCAAGTCCAGGGATCTCTGCTGAAGCAATGGGGACGGCTTTCCCTTGGTTCTTGGGCTTATGATATTCCAATAAATCCATAACAGGACGCAGTTCAACGATGACAACATGGCCATCCAAGTTCAAGACCACTTGCTTGGCTGGGTGGGGGAGATCAGTTGCGATTTGCTCAAGTTTTTCCAAGCAATCTGGGCTCAAACACATACCTCGATCCCCCTGCAGAGCCAGGACTGGATATCTCATGGTGTGCAGAGCCGGCGGAGCACAGAGCAACAGGGGTATGAGAGCCTGGCTCCCAGACATACAACCCTGCATGTGGGAGCAGAGTCCATCATGTTCTGGAAAACATGTGAAAACGTTGAAAATAGCATGCTTTTATAGGAGGCAACGTGCAATCCTTCCTCTGTTCTGCTTGCACTCTCCATAGAATGAAGCCCTTGACTGAAGTTATGGGGATACAAGAAGATTATTCCCCAGGTATTACCCAAAATACAGATCTAATCAATTTCTCTCTTTTTTTTTTCTGTTTTAATTTGTAATAAACTCATAATAATCTCAAGAAAACCACCTGCCCACCATAGATATTTATCCAAGATGCAGAGAAGCACCCATCACCCCAATAAAATGGGTGAGTTTGGGAATTAAAACAGGAACAGAGGTGGCTCTTATCTGTGTGGCTCGACTTCTTGCTGTTGCTTCACATTTTCGCTCGATGTTCTGCCTTTACCCCCACCACCACCCCAAGCCAATTCCCACGCTATGCAGGGCTGCTTATCGCCTATCAAAGGAAGAGTGTGGGCCCTGTTTTGCTCAGCCTGGGATTGAACAGCACGCTATGGCTCTTAAATCTGCACGCACTGGGGAGGCTGCAAAGTACAATTAAAAAAAAAAAAAAAAAAAAAGAATAAAAAGGGAAAGAAGCTGAAGTTACCACCAAACAGTCAAATTGCAAAAGTTTCAGTTATGCAAGTGCACATTTCCTGGGTGTGAACATCTGACCCGCAGTAAATTAGGTGGAGAAGGAAGTTAATAAATGAGCACAGGCAGTACAGTCGGCGAGCGAGTGGATTGGAAACTTTCTAAATAAAAGCCGTCATTGAGACTTTGGGGCTTTGAGTCAGACCCGTGTCTCTGCTTGGCAGCTGGGCTCAAAGGCTTGCAAATAAAGCATGCAGGTTCCATAGGTTTTGTGGAAGGGAAACCCTCGTTGCAGAGAGGAATTCCTTGGACCGATTTCAAAATCTGGTGTCCATCACCTCAAAAATTACCTTTTACTAGCCTTCTCCTCCTCCATCTCCACTTCCTTGCACTGGGAACTGCCCCAGCTCATTGGCATTCCCTGTTGCACCAAGGGCTCTAAGGTTGTCGCAGTGCAGAGATGTGGGATGATATCCCCATATCCCACTGTCGATATGGGGAAGGAGCCCTTCATCTGCCCTGATAACTGYGCCCTGGTCAGCAGAGCCCATGGCCAGGAAAACCATCTAGAAGGGTGAGAACATCCCAGTTGATCTTAATCACAAGGTACAGTTTCTTCTGTGAAACCAAGTAAGAGGAACTCAGCATTCAAAACATAAGCACAGGTCCATCAGCCAGGACTAGTGCCTCAGCAAGGTCATATGGTGTCACTTTCTGAGCAGGACTTGATCTTCCAAAGGGAGACCAGATTGAAGCAAGACCTCTAGATTCTTTGATCTATACCATGTAAACCATAAATTAAGTGCTGACAGTTACGCTTGTTGGTTGTGTTACTTGAGTGCATTAWATGTTATATAGGAAGGCATGTTCTGCCTGTGCATCCTCAGCAGGACCAGAAGTGGTGGAACAGGGTCCCAGGCCAACATTGCACCTGCTGTAGATGCAATTTTAGCTTTAAGACCTCCAAGGATACCTCCCTGCCTGGGATTTTCTACCATTCTACATTAAACTGTGTGTAAATGCACATCTTGGTAAGAAATGTGGGTTTTTTTTTTCCCCCAGAATAGACACAATCAATAAAAGTTTTGCTCTATCCCATAACACCTGCCCAATATCCATTGATATCCATTGATATGGAYTTGGTTCCCAGCCTTGCTGTGAATGTCAGCGTGCAGCTCTAAGGCCACTCACAGATGTTGAATTCTGGCTTTCTCTTTCTTTTTCCCCTCCTCCCCTTTAAGAATAGCATCTGGCTGGCCTGGTCCCAAGCCCAAGACTTAGCTTTGTAGCCAGCCACTGTAGTGGCAGAACAAACCAGAGGGCCTCRGCAGGATCTATCCAAGTTCTGGTGACTTGGCCTTTCCAAATTCCATTTCCATGTTGTGTGTGCACAGCCTCCTATTTATGACAATTTCCACAGCGCATTTTATATTGGTTCTTCCAAAATAGCCATTCGAGGGAATAAAATAGAGATACGGGCACTAGGACATAGCAATAGGTTGTACATTCGAATGGGGAAGCAGAGCAGCATATGTGGCAGCAGCCATGCAGCCACTGGGGGACACTGGTTTGAGTGGGGTTCAGCAAACACTGGCACTGAATGGCAGCAAAATTTCTTTCCTTACAAGAGACCTGGGAAATCTCATGAGCACGCAAGCCCATAAAAGCACAAAAACACCCTTCAGGACATGGTCCTTCTTGAAGCTCCATAGTTTGTTAGACTGGCAGACAGGACTGAYGCTAGAGAACTTGCAACTAACCTGGCCTCTACCTACCTGAAGATAAAAACAGAGAAGGGGAGAAGGTAGTTTTCATCTTCTGCTTTCAAACCTGTTGGCCAAAAATGCCTTCCCATTTATTTCTTTGTCGGTTTTGAACAGTTCCTAAAATCTCAGTCGTGTTCATGGCTGTCAGTCTGCTATTTCTGCCTCTTATAGATTGTTTTGAGGTTGTGTTTGGTCTTGAAGAGTTATATTGACTTCCCTGCTCTGCCAGGTTGGCTTTTTCACTAGYGCAGACTTTCTAAATGGGCCACCAAGTTTGGCATAGGAAGCACGTCCTCGCTTACATGTTCTTCTTGATCTCTTTAATCATCTAAAGTCTTAGTGATATCTTGAAATACTGCCCTTATCCAGCCACTAACCATCCCACTTAAGTGTATGTATTTCAGACCTCACATACTAGCCCCACCAAATGGAAACTCTTGAGTGAGGATGCAGTTGGACTCCTCAGGAGGAACCCGCTTCTGTTGGCCTTCGGCATCCCCTGAGGATTCTGCTTTCTTCTCTGGCCGCATACCATTGACATTCCCTCTGCTTCTCTACCTACATCTTGACATCCAAGGATGAGGACACTATGAGATGCYGGTACAGCTGATGAAATCCCCTCTTCCCCCATCATCTTTGCACGAGACATGGCTGAAGAGAGTGCAGAGCAGGCGGCACTGCAGAAAAGAGGCATCCACCGGCATGTCTGCTTTAGGGAGAGACAGGAGCTGAGCTGTGTTACTGCCTGGGTGGGAGGGAGCAAGGTCCCCAAAAGGGAGCAGGTGACAAGGACAGCATCCCCTACCCCAAGAAATGGGAGAGGGGGGAAAACAGCATTCCCAGCTCAGCACAAAAAGCATTCCCGCCCCATCTTCCAGCCTTAAGCCCCTCAGGGGACGTTCCTCAGCTCCAGCGTCCAAGAACGTTTCATTTCCTCCAGCTTCCCGCAGCATCCTGCTTGGCTTTCTCCGTCGCCTCTTCCACCCACTTGCGGTCTGCAGGCAGGAAGGCTCCAGCAGCCCGGAGCAGGAAAGAGGGACAAGTCTCTACCAGGGCCCCAGCTCTGGACATGGGGCATTCCTCTCAGAGCGCTGTCATTTGGAAACGACAAGGCAAACCAAGGCAAAGTAGCCGCCCTTCCAGGGAGTATTCCACCATATTTTTTTTCTGGAAAAAAAGAAATGTCACTACACATGTCACTGTGCAACCATAGGGTTGCATAGGTTGGTTATAAACTCAACATGGACAGCTTTCTGTTGCTTCACAGCATAGGAATTACCCATTAAAATGCTGATTAAAAATGTTTAATGCATTCCTGGCTTCCTAGTGCTTTAAAAGGCCACAGATTGGAGGGGAGAGTGAACTAAGACACAAGAGATCATTTATATAGAGATCAATGTCACGCTTCAACGGTAGACAGGTGCTTTGTGAATCGTAACACAGGTATCGCTTTTCCATTGCAGAAGAAACCAGTGGCTTTAGAAATACATTAGGTCTTCACTTAATGGGAAGTTCTTCCAAGAGGTTTTTCATGGTGGCGAGATCATTTCAGGCAAGCAGAAGCCTGTGCCAAGAGACCACGTTGAGTGCTACTACTCCCAAAGCTGCGTTAGAGGAAAGCAAGGCAAGCGCCACTCAAGAGATGCAAGAGGACTCGGAGGAGTTTCCGAAAGGAGACGTCCAAAAGGCAAAGCAAATTCCAAAGCGAGCAGAAGCGGTCCCGAAACACGCAGCGGAGCAACGGGTTCGTGCTATTTATATGCCTGGCATGCACCCCCCGCGCTCACGCGGAGGCTTCAAGACGGYGAGCGGCCTTCACTCCAACTTGGCGCTCCACAAACTTTCAGGTTTGGGAAGGAAATTGCTGCTAATCAATTGCAGCAAAGGCACCGGCTGGAGGCCAGCAGATGAGAGTCACTCTAATGGGCAAAGCAGATGTTGCTGCAGTCATTGCAGAAGCGAGASCGGCCTGGGGCCAACGGGGTTAGTGTAGGCGATGCTGATCTGGCCCTGTGAATGGGGGAAGCAGAGGCGCTCGGGAGCGAAGCGAGATGGAACAGGGGTCGGATGGCTTTGGTGCGACCCAGAGGTGCATCCAGGCTGCAAGGAGTCATTTCTCGGGCCAGGAATGCAAGATATTGGCTAAGTCGTGCATCGGTCATGTTTACCGCGAACTCCGTAAAGCCAGATCCTTCTGCTGTGCTGTATAAGCCTAATTTCCCAACCTTCAGCAGAGCCCCGCAGGTTTGCAGTCTCTGTTGACCTGCTCCTGTGTTTGCAGTCCAAGACTTCTCCATGTTGGATTTCTTTCCAAAAGCCCMCATGAAGCCAAAAGGGGAGAAGCAGAGACTAAGGCAAGAGCCCAGGCTTCAGGTCAGCCTAAGGCTTCTTTGTCCTTCCGTGATGGACCAGGTTGACCCATTGCAGTCCACCATCATCAGGTTTATCAAGATTTGCTCCCTGGATGCATGTTGGCCAGCAGGTATGAGGGGCTGCTTCTCCAAGAGACTTGGTCAGCAGAGTCAACCCTTGCTGTTGGGGTTCAACAGAGGTTTCCCCACCAAGGACAGACAGCTCCAACTTCTTCCCTGTGATGATTTCATCTTAAAATACAGAGGGAAGKCATTTAAAGGCAAGCGAGACATGGAAAAAAGTTTACATGGTGGAGAACTTGAGAGAAAGACAACCAAACACAGAAACAAGGAATAAAGAAAACTTYTAGATCATGGCTGCACTACCACTCTACTAAGGGGATTTTATTTTATTCTTTAAACAAGGGCAAAAAGCAGAAGCTCATGATTATAGTGACAYTGAGACATTTTCTTTTTCCAAGTGCCCGCACAGGTTAGTTTTAACTCCTTAGGAAAAAAAAAAAAAAAGGATTAAAAATAAAATAATGATGCCACAGTGGGGACACAAGGAGCCATTTCAGCAGGGATGATGCAGACTTTCACAAGCGTGCGCTAAACCACGCTGGCTCTTAGTGCTCGAGCTGCCTCTGAAGCAGCTGTTAAAACATGCTGCAAGATATCAAAGCAGCTCTAATTAACTTCCTGTTTTAGTAGGACTTCAAAGTCTTTCCGAGAGATCGCAAAAACAGAGTTTTTATAGGACAGTGTCTACAAGAAAGCAGCTTCAGGCACCTTCAGCTCAGACCCCAGATGCATTTCAACTACTCCGAATGTTGCATTTAGTTAAAAAAGGAGGGCAAAATGTCTATATCCAAAGAACATTTCATCACCCAGCAGAGGAGAAGGAACCAGATTAGAGGCAATCCAAACCTYCAGACCATCTAGAAACCTATGAGAGAGTTTTACCCTAATGTGGAGGCTCTGGTGGCAGCCCTAGGAGACTGCCAAACTTCTCAGGACGCGGAGTTGTGACCCACAAGGAGTCRGGAGGGAGATGGACTTTCAGGGTCTGGCCATGGGCAAGGCAGAGGGGTCTGCAATCAGCTCCCAATGAAGGGAACAGGCAGGGGCAGATGACTCCAAACCCTTCTTAGCAGTGACATAATAGAGGCAAAAACCACAAMTCGCAGCCCAGGGAGGTTCAGGTTGGACGGGAGGAAACACATCTTGCCCCAAGAACATCAAATATGGAGCAAGTCCCAACCAACCATTTGAACAATGCCCTGTAATCAAAGGGGACTTGTTGCTCATTTTGAGGAGCACGTAGCATCCCACCACATACCRAAAGCAAGTCATCTCCTCTATAGTGACTTTCCACCCCAAAGGACGAGTGGAAATGAACCAGGAACTTCATGCCAGAAGAAACTGTTCCCAGGAACCTCAATGAAGGCTCAAGCCACYTCCAGCCTCAAACTGCCAGCTTTGGGAATTGGCTAGTTTGACGGTCTTTTCCTCACTTAGGACTTCCTCGGGTTCCTGGAAGATCCTGGATCTTCTTCAGTCTAGAGACATACGCTCCTGTGTTTATTTATCCATTTGTTTTGATCTTTTCTGGTCAGAGACATTTTCCCACATACCCAAGCCTGCCTCCACTCCAACATGCCGGGCTCTCCATGATCATCCACTTAAGGAGACATTTTCTTAGCCTAAAATCATAAGTCGGACGCTAATGACTTCCTTGTGCCTTTGTCTGAAGTTCGTTCGTTAAGTCTCCGTCCCCATTACACGCTATTAAGGCCTACACACACACGAACCCTTGCCATGCTTTGTTTAATACTTTTTTTTCCCCTGAAGGGAAGAAAAAAAAAAAAAAAAAGCAAGCTGTCACGGCCAAAAATAGAACATTTTTCCATTCTGAAGAACAAGAAACATTCCTGGGAATTCAGACAAACTGTGTTGGGCAAAAGATGTCTAACAGACACCAGCGCAGCCTGCAACATCCCACATTTGCTCTGATGGCCCCCCATCATGTCCTTCGCCATGAGACAGCGTTGCTGCTCTCCGGGGGATATATACATTTTTGGTTGGAAAGGGGAAACGTCTCCAGAATAAGTCTGAATAAATTTAGAATAAGTCAGAATGAGTTTAGAGCCTCATCGTGCTATCCCTACCCACGATAATCAATGCTGGTACTTCTAGGAGCAAGATCTACATTTTAGATTTCCTATTAGAAAGTCTTTCACATGCCCACAAGCCTACGAGTAAGATATAAGAGGAAATATATACAGCGAAATCAGGTGCTGTTGAAGAAAAATTGCTACCACAGGGAAGGTCTGATAATTTTAGATTTATTCCGGAATTTTTTTGGAGATCCTAATACTCTGGCAATATTACAAGGCTATCCACTAATATCTCTTGCAGAATGTCACCCTGTGAAGAACTGGTTGCAATGCTCCAAATTTGMGTTTCATCAGGAAATCATCTCAGCCTAATTGAATCTGCTTAGAAAGATGGATTTCAGTTACATGGATGAAAATGGGGAGCTCCATCCTTAAGGACACTCTGAGAATTTTAGGAGCCTCTGGGCTCTTTTTTGAATGCAAAAAATTGGGAAGAATCCCAAGTTTCATTGATCTTCCAATATATTTTTAAATTTATGGTTACCTCGAAAAAGGCTCAAATGCTGGGCAATTTTACCAATGACGCCATTAATCAAATTAGGGTCACAAAAACAGAGCCAGCAGCAAATACCACACTGACAACTTGAGCGATTTGTCTTGGAAGGGAAAAAAAAAAAAGAAAAAAAAAAAAAAAAAGAACAACTCTAGTACTTTGTTTGGCAGAACATTGTTCACAAATAGCCCAAATACAGGCTTTAAGGAAGCAAAGGATTTCTTCACAGTCATGGGGATAAGCGAACATATCCCTCTAATCCGAGACAGGCAGCAGCTATTCAAGAAGATGCCCAATTTTGATCACTCTCAAGTCTCCAGAGAACAAATCTCCAGCCTTAAACAGGACCTCTGTGCATGGATAAGTCCTTGGGATGTCCAGGGCTGCCAATTTCCTCCAAGCTGCCATGTTCCACTTAATTCCCAGTTAAACTCTTGGTTTCCACCATTGGCCAAAAGAAAACTCAGTGCACCTGCTCATTCCGTTTGGTCCCTTCATTTCTAAGCAGAATTTGGAATAAAATCAGGATTATCACCTTTTGTACAGGAGCTTTTGGAGAGGTGAAAATACCCTCTTGATCCAGACATACACTGGGAAGGGGAAAATCATTTCCTAAATCCATTAAATATAGCCAAATTTTATWTTTTTTTTTTAATTGGAAAAACATCAACTTGGCAAAGTTTTTCATGGGAAAACATACCTTTCAATTGGTGATCTGTCACACAAGGCCTCAGCTCATGATGGCATATCCCACCAGACAGAAGGAAGAGGAGGAGGAGGAGACCCGCCAACCAGTGGTCAAAGCAGAGGCTTTGACCTAGACGACAGAGGGAAAAAAAAAGACTTGGTTTAAATCTCTGCTGCACCCAAGACCAGGATTTGGACCCAAGGCACTTGCAATTTTAACACATACTAGTGTGAAAGAAGCAACCACAAGCTTTGTATTTGGGTACCACTAATCTAGCTTAAAATATATAATATATAATATATAATATATAATATATAATATATAATATATAATATATAATATATAATATATAATATATAATATATAATATATAATATATAATATATAAAAATATAAAATATTTAAATTATACAGTACCTATATTTAAAATATATATATTAGACAGATGGACACAAAGAAAAGCTACAAGGAGGAAGTCCCTACAAACAGTGAATTCCCTGGGGGTGTTGGGAGCGTGCACCGTGCAATGGAAGAGCGGCACATATTTGCATCAGTGAAGGTCCATGTGGAGGTACAATAAACTCCCCTGGAGTGAAGCTGCCTCTGAATCCACCACCTCCAGGGTGAGATGACCCAAGATCAGCTTATTTGGAATAGAAAATCCCTCAAAAGATTCAACCAGTGGTTATGGGGAGGATCRCTTCTGTTGTAAAGGATGGCAGATCAAAGGGTTATATTTGGTATTTTTTTCAGCCCTGAAGAGGTAAGGATCAATACAAGGAGCGTAAGGGCAGCTGCTGGTACACACTTCTTTTATTTCYGTGATGAAGAAAAGAAAAAGGGAGGAGAAAAACAGGTTTACAGCACGTTGGCTGCACCGTAGCAGCTGTCCCACCTGTAGAGAGCAYGGTGGGTCCAAAGCACTGCACGGTTAAACAGAAATCAGAGCAGACACCACATYAGCTAGCGGTGAAAGACCACAGAGGAGATAAAAATCAGCCTTCAGCAATCAATGGAGCAAAACCAAACCCAAACCCAAGACCAAGTTGCAATGGTGGCAAGACCAGAGCATCATGTAAGGGTGTTTCTGCAGGCAGGATTAACCGTTTCCCAGCTGGAGGCAAAGGGGCAGGACACCTGCAAGAGCCAAGCATGGTACAGCTCAGAGCTCCCGCCATATGTGGGGGAGGCTTGAGAGAGAGGACAGGTCAACCCCAAGCTGGAGCAAGATGAAACAAGAGTGATACTGAGAGCTGCTAAGTCATCTGATGACTCAAAACATTTGTTTGAGAGCAACGGCCTCACATTCTCACATTTAAACTGCTTAATAGGCTTTAATTAAAAAAAAAAAAAAAGAAAAAGGAAGCATATGCTTAAGATAGAAACCAATGATGACACTCTTGTGGTTTTAAATTCAACACACCATCCAAATGGAGTTTGGTTTTCAGCCAACTGGCTAAAAAAAATTAAATATAAGTGTATATATATATATAACTTCGCCAATTTCACCAATAATACAGTGAAGAGATCAACACCTTGCCTGATTTATGACAGGCAACCAGAGCATAGGTGGCAACCCATATAGCTATGGTGGACCAACACATGGGACGTTTGCCGTGCATCCTCCCCGGGGAAAACCTTCTGCGCTCATCTCCTGACCAAACTGCCGTTACTCAGACACTAACCAAGGCAYAAAGAGGACGTCCCCAAACTACGTGACCTCTTGGGGAATGCCGRCTCTGCACAGGTCCAGTGGTCACAGCTGCACGATGAGTGACAAAGYGAAACGTAGTTTCAATATGAATAGCTCCCAAAGAATGGGTTGGATAAAACATTGGAGAGGTTTTTATCCTTGCCTTGCTCATCTTTTCTATCTGAAATATCTTTGCTAGGGATCTACATTATCTACATCATCATCATGATGATTTTCAAAACAAACCCTAACAATGATCAACTAAAATTCAGAGTAAAACTGGCTGAGGAGGCACTTTTTGATCCAAGATCTGAGAACTCCCCTTGCCAAAAGATGCAGGAGATGCCAAGAGGTCGTATGTCAGTTTGATGGGAAACCATCAGTTTGAACCAGCAGTTCAAATGGAATCCAACAAAGACTACCTAAAGAGACAAAGCCCTTCAGGCTTAGGAAGTCCCTGCCCACCAACCGATTCTCGTCCAGTGGCTCATCTCATAGATGTGCAACCTACCCCTCTTACTCATCCCTGAACACCCATCTACAACCACAGACATAAGCCACCAAGCTAGATAAACCAAAACCCCAAATGCTTGTATGGTTAGCACAGTCAAAATCACAATTGACTCTCTTATATTTTGAGCTCTACAGCAAGACATGGATCAAAAAAAGAAAAGGAAAGGGGTGGCCCTAAGCAAGAAGTCACCACTGGGTTATTCAGTTCTTTACTTCACGTTTACCTGCTTACCCTTGCTTTGCTTCAAGGATAACTGAATTTTCAGAAGAGCCACCAGGCATTAATCAAACATGCTGTTGTGCAACTCTTTCCATCATCAAGTTGCATTTAATCCCTGAAGTCTCTTAACGCTTCTCCATAAAATCAAAAAAAAAGAAAAAGAAAATGAAAAAGTGTTTCACRCAGAAGGACGTGAGAGAGGAACTGGGCAGCACTTCACAAGCTGTGCTCATAATATGCACGCATAACCATGCGTGATCTTAAATAAAGCACTGCGGCCTGACAAACAGATGTGCGAGCAGCCCCAACACCCATGGTTTTGTCAAGAGGAAGTGACAAGTAGCAGCAGGCCCACTTGTACCGTGAGTCACTTTTACTAGCAGCCCTACAGAGACAAATCACCCAAGGCTGGAGGCACCAAGTTGAGAGCAGCGTGTCAAGATGCTCTGTGCACGGAAGAGCAGGCACTGTGACTCTTGAGTCTGAAGCTGGGTAAAGCCTGAGCAGAACATGTCCAACCACTGCAGTAAGTGGGACTGAGCAGTGCACAGAGCTTCACTGAAGACAGGTCATGAGCTTCATTGGAAAAACGCACTCTTCCAAAGGCATTCCAGTGGCACACCAAGAACATCAAGTTGCTGCTTGCCAACACACCAGACTATACCTTGGACACCTTAACATGTCCTAAAATCATTATGGCTGGAAAAGACCTTTAAGATCCTTGAGTCCAACAATTCAACRCCATACCTGCTAAAATGTGTCCCTAAGCATCTCATCTGTACTTGGTGGAAAGCTCATACTCTTGTCATGTCTTGCTTCAGCATCCATCGTATTTTTATCATGCTTGCAAGAATTACTGGCTAGTTCTTTTTCTTGTATTGATCACTTATTGATCTGTGCTTTTTTTTTTCTTCTTTTCTTAAATCTCCCTCATGCCTCTGTTCGGCACACTGGCACCTTCTGTCCTCATATTCCAAATTCTCCTGCAGCTACTTCCAACCATTTCCAAAAACTAAAGAGTTCAGACTCCACTTCATCAGGCCTTGGTTACAGCTCTACAGTTTACTCAGGTCCTGCTCCACTACTCTGGTTCTCAGTCCCATGTTTTTGTTGTCCATCTGATGTTAAAGGCAGGAGAAGGTGTCTCCTCCTCTTAAACATRATTGCAACCCTTTCCTGAGCTCTCCTACTCTGCATCCCCTTTCCACTTATAAAAGGCTTCCCTAGTAACTATTACTTAGATCAAATACCTTAAGTTTCCTTAGGAGAGCCTTTTTCCTTCGGCTATATCATCCCTTGTGGTGGCCGGAGCTGTATTTGCTCTCCAGTCACTGAGACGTATACCATCTTACTTGAGAAACTTGGTGATTACACACTAAAATTAAGGGGGGGAAAAAAAAGACAAAAAGCTATTTTCAAGTTTCTCCCTTTCAGGTAATTCGAGAWGACAGCCAATCTACAGCTCTAGTCCTGCTGTACACAGACTTYCTGCTGCAGCATCTAGATGAAGGTAGAACAGATGATATACAAGGTCCCAAACTGCTCTTGGAAGACTGCCGTATGCTTACTAGATCCCAAACTAATTTGTTTTCCCAGTTTACTTCATACAGCCCCTCTTCGGCCAATAAAAGGGGCTCGAGGATGTATCCAGCTCCATGTGACACCTCCTCACTGACACCCAGCTGTGAGCACCTCCATCCATCTACCTTCTGATGTAGGTAAGAAGCATCAGATCCTTTACAAACAGGTCCTACCTTCCCAGAGGAGCCCAAAGTTGTGCTCTGAGCCGAAGTATTCAAGATTTCCTACTCCTTCAGTTTATTTAGAGTGGAAAAYGTCCACCTCTGACCAGTAGCACCTACAGCACATAGCACAGGAGAGACCAAGGACAATCACAARGCTGAGGGACCTGCAGCAGGCTGCATTTGCAAGCTGCAAGTATCCCAAGAGAATAGCAAGCTGCCAATCCAATGCTGTAGAGAGCAATTCTCCACACCAAGGGTGTCTACCGGCGTGACCAGAAAACTTTCTTCAACCAAAAGCCTATTTGATATTTGGAATAAAACAGATTTTGGTAGAGTAGATCAGAGAAGGGAGCGGGGATGGAAATTCCTCAATCCTCAGAGGCCATCAGGGCTCAGCTAGATAAAGCCATACAGAGAAAGCCACCCCTTCATCTAGGATTGACATTAGTCCCGCTCCAAACAGGAGAATGAACTACARACCCCCTGAGGAGCTTGTCTAAACAACACTCTACGATGCCAGGAGACGTCCGCCTACAGGAATGCCCTATTTTCTGAGAGCATTGCATGTTCTGCTTCCAGCTGCAGCTTCCCTGTGTTTCAGAAGGCAGAAAAACCTCAAGGCCAAAAATTTAACCAGGACCTGCAACCCTGTTTCTGCTAAAACCCTACTGTGCACTGTACGCCCCTGAGCAAGCAAGCCCAGGTGCCCTCAGCAGCGCAACTGCACTGCGAGGGGAAGAGTCCCATTGCAGAGTCCCACTGGCCGTGACCAAGAACCTGCTCCTCCCTGCCGGGGTAACGGAGCGATCGTGAGCCACAAGCAGTCCGTACTCTCATCATCACTGGCATCAAATGGTCTTCTTTGCACTGGGCAAGAGACATTCTGCAAATCTAAGATTTTAYCCAGCGGATAGGGCCTTATTCTCTATGGCCTGAATATAATTTGCCAGATGGAGCTGGACAGGTTAACAACGCAGGGTCCAAGTATATGAGACAACAGAACAAGTTCTTGGACAAAGTTTTCCCTTTCCATTTACATGTAAGAGCTACTGGATGCTAACAGGAGATGCTAATGGGATGGCSAACCGCTTGGGGTTCAAACAATCCCAACTTGGCAGAAGCACCTCCCTTCTCTTTACTCCCCCCCCTCATTTTTCTTAATCCTTTTTTTTATTATTCCTTTTATTATTACTTAATATTTCTTAACTCAATGTTTCTTGCTTATCTTATAGGGCAACAGCAGAGTTTATCTACATAACCAGGAGGTCCTCAGCAAATGTTTACTTCGMTGGCCAAACAGTAATCAAATCCAAGCACTACCACCTTGGCGAGCCTTTAGATCCTGAAAAATCACGAGCCAAGGCCACGTATACATATTGGGAGTCATGGCTTTCCCTAGGACTGACACCCCAAGAAGGGAAACAACGGACCTTCCTGCTTGTGAATGCATGTTATCAGTCTTCTGCCATCGTCATCTTCAACGCAAGCGATCCTCAAGCCAGGATCTCAAACTCACCTCATTTTTGAAGCCACCTCTCACCGGGTCCTTTTCTACCATCGTCCCCCATGTTCGGCCAGTCTCCCTACACACACTCGCTCCGTCGCCCCTTTCCTCTTGCAGGTTCTCTCACAACTCCGCTCGGAGGYTGCTGTCTCCCACCACCAAATCCTGCCTTACATCAAACACTTCCCTATCCTCTCAACTCATTAATTTCCATTAAAAGAAGTGTTCACTCACACACGTATTTCCATTGCAGAATCCTTCCCACTTTCATCTCTGCCATTTTCCTTTTCCCRTAACTGTTATGGGGGAAGGGGAAACTTTCTCCTCTGCTAATAACTCTCTGGTTTACTCCAGCCTCTCAACATTTCTCACCGGCTTCCCAGCCCTTTCATCTTCCAAGCCCAAATTATCTCCAGCCTGTAGAAGGCCAAAAACACTCCTTTAGACCTGTTCCCACTCTTTAGACCTGTTCCCACCACAAGAAACTCAAAGCCTACAGAAAGATGTCACTGGAAAACACAGCTCAGGCTAGATGGCATTTCATGAACACATTTAATGTTAATTTCATTTAATTAATGTGTCAAGTACACGGGCACATCGCTTGCATTAGATGGCATAAAAGCATGCCAGCTCCATATACTGCATAAGCAGCTCATTTGCTACAACAAAGACAGCGCTGCCTCAAAAGTGTGAAGACAAGCAGAAACTGAGGGRAGAAAAACACAAGAGAGAATGAAACACCAAAAAAGGCTCAAAAAGGATTAAAAAAAAAAGGTACCTCAGAACAGAGGGAGCAAGAAATGTCAAAAAGAAAAAAAAAATTGATTTCTATTCCAGAAGATCCATCAGTTTAAAATAAATGCATTTTCTTGCCTGCCTAGTGCCTGATGTTTTCAAATACATGAAATAAGGGCATGAATTACCAAAGGAGCACAGTAGTGGAAAGAGGTTGAGAAGAACCACAAAAATAAAATAAAATAAAATAAAATAAAATAAAATAAAATAAAATAAAATAAAATAAAATAAAATAAAATAAAATAAAATAAAATAAAATAAAATAAAATAAAATAAAATAAAATAAAATAAAATAAAAATGGTGGAAGCAGAGCTAGCACACAATTCAAATGGCATTTTCAGGAAAACACGCTCTAAAAATGGATCCAGCTACCCATCTTACCTTACCTCCTCCTCCTACCTTGCCCCCACGCACTCGTTCTGGGTTTTCTTCTGCACAAAGAGCTGGGCTACCAACGCCAACGCGCACAAGGACCATCACTGCCCTTACAGGCACGGACTACATCATCTCCAGAAGTCCCCTTTCTAAGACTACTGTTCTCCACGTGAAAAATACGTACCAAAGGTTTAAGTGTGCACTAGCACACTAACGCTCTTTAATTAAACCAGCGTGAAACACTTACTCATGCAAGAGGACCAGACAGAGCAGGCAACTCCACATCTACAAGCAGTAAAACCACTTACAGCTTCTCTCACCACCGAGAAAGGCCCGTGGCACCAAGCATCCACCCAAGGCATGAGTTTAGAAGACACACGTGCTTTTTGAGGCCCTTTGGCCAGATGTCACCTAGATTGGAGGTAACTCATTATTCTTTACCATTGTTTTAACCTAAACTATTGAGTTTGGCTAAGTGACTCCCAAACACCTTCCAGGAACTCGAAAGCGTGCAAGAGCACCCTGCTTTATCTCTGCTTTCTCCAGACCGTGGTAAATGCAGACGCTCTCCGTGCAGGTCCCTGCCGGCCTCTTCCTCCCTCGAGGCTCAATCAATAACCCTAAGGCAGAAGGGAAAGAAGATGCACTTAAGTATGTTATACTGCAGTTATCTCAACCGGTACAAAATCTACCTCTACAAGAGGAACAAAATCAAGCGTCTCCCCAGCCCCACCTCACCACCACCCCCAAATGGTACAAGGTATGTGCAAAACACGCTATTCCACTAGGGAAAATAAAAGATATACCAAGAGCTCCTTTTAGACAAGAGTCCTTTGCTCCAAGAAACCCTGCTCCAAATCTCCCTGCTGCAAAGCAGGATTTAGCCTCCCAGTGCTTCAATAAAACACCCACACAGTGACAAGAATGAGACTTTAATCAGTTTTAAGTGGAGTTTTAACACTAAGAGATAAAGGGTTGTTAAACACAATAACAAACGGACATCTGATTTGTATGAGGCATTATCCTGTACATGTCATACTTGGTTTTTTTTGTGTATCCTCAGTGCATAGCATTACACACAGAGCCACTGTTGCACAGCACAATAGTATTTGAAGAGGCTGAATCAGAGTAAGGCTGCTTAAACAGACTGATTTTTTTCTTTTTTTTTTTCTTTTTTTTTCCTCCTTTTAGTATCTATATATATATATATGCTATATGAAAACAGACTGAAAAATTTGAAGGGGCAGAGAAAAGGCAGCTCTGCCGAACGCTGCAGTTGGAGCCCCCCTTTTAGTGCACAGTTCCACCCCATCCACCTGCACGCACGACGCTTCCTAACAGTATTTCTTAAAAAAAAAAATAAAATAAAATAAAAATAAAAGGTAAACGAGGCACTTGGTGGCAACCACAGGCATCGTTAATATATTGCACACATTTGCCAGGACTAAAACACGGAACTCGCGCGCTAGCATCCTATTTTATCCTGCTTTTCTTCCTGCAAGYTGAAACGTTTCGATGCCGCACGTCAGCCGCGCTCCGGCCGACGACGGGTGCCCCCGGCCCCGGGGAAGGAATCCGGGCGCTAATCCGGATATATCCGGAGCTGGGAATAGCCGAATTGCCAAGGGTGTCGAGTGGGGCTTCCACCGACCTCGGGGATGCTTGGGATGAACGCTAAGCTCGTACAGAAGTGACGCCCTCGAGCGCTTTCAGACACGCAAGCTGCTGCACAGCCAAAAGCTGAAGCGCACAGTCCGGAAACTCAAGGGTTGGGATTACCTAGGAGAATGCATTGCAAGCTAATTAACGAATACTGTCATAAATAAAGTTTGCAGAAGGACTCAAAAAACCTTTCAGTCATAGCAATTCTTGTCAACTTCTATGGGGGTGGTAACTGAAATAAAGTATAGGAGAGTATGTATAATATATATTTATATATATAATATATATATATATATAATGCCATTTTTCCATTTCCAATGACTACACCATAAAAACGTAAGCAAGGCTTTTCAAAAAAAAAAAAAAAAAAAAAAAAAATCGAAACATTCAAAACCAAACCCCTCCTTCCAACCTTCACATTCCAAAGGAAAAGTAACAGTGCAAAAGCCCGTCAACGTCACGATTTCCAACGCGGCCCTCGGCGTTACCTACTGGAACCTCTGCAAACCAATGTGAGCAGCGCGAGTCCAAAAGCGGGACACGGGACAGTGCCGATATCCAAGGATTTTGCTTTTTTTTTTTTTAAAGCGTGAACGGTTTTGTTTATTAGCCAACACAAATTGTTCCAACGGCTTGAAAAATGAGAATAAAAAACCAGAACAAAGCAGACAGGGTGCAACATGATTCGAAGGGTCCGAGTGACACGGCACATCCTGGGGGAACCGCGTCCTGCTCGGCAGTAACAACGGGAATAACGAGTGCTGGAACCAGCCACCTTGATCCATCAAGGTCCAAAAGTCTAATTGAACCTACGAGACGGGAAATCCCTYCACCAGCTTCATTAGAGGTCCAGAGTCAGGATTCTGCTGAGCAAAACTGACCAATACAATGTCCCTCCTCCCCACAAACAAAGCACTTGATACCTTCGATTACCAGGAGTAGTTACTGGAAGTCCTGCCTCGATTTATTCCRCTCCTTACCATTAATGCTGCTGCACAGGGCTCTTATTGCTCACACGCGGTTGTCATCTAGGCAAGAACACAGCTCATGAACTTCCACGCCAGCACCAGTTAACGAAACCTGGGTTTGGGGKTTTTTTTTCTAAATAAAGTGTAAATCAGGGGGCAGCTCCTGTGCACGGCGTGCTTCCTAGCAAAGGGTTTCGTCAGCTACATCACAGCCGGAGACAACAGCCGCTGCGCTCTGAAATCCCCTCTAGATCCCRAGCGCCAATCTCAAATCCCTGCTCCTGGTGTTATCCCTAGGAACAAACAATGCAACGCTGCCAGTTCAGAAATCTAATTCCTTGGGGTTTGTTTTGTTTTTTAAATAGCAAACAACACATTTGGGATAAGTTCTGCTTTTAAAAATTGCTGGGAGCTTACGGCAACACTGGTTTCCTCCACATCATTTCTCTTTTAAAAACATTGTAGGTACTGAGTATTCAAGTAAAATCCCCTAACAGTTAATGACTTATTTCTCGTTTAAAAAGTGTGCAAAACTGCAAAACTCACTGTAATAGGATGTGTAAGGTCAAAGGGGTGGAACAGCCGACAAGAGGTTGGATTGAATAAATGCATCGTAAGTTGTTGAAATAAACACTAACCTGCAGAATCTCCCATTGAAGTTTCCTGTGCACCATTACAAAATATTTTGTATTGAGAGAAAGAAGAAGAAAAAAAAAAAAAAAAAGAAAAAGAAAAAAGCTTGCAAGGCAGCACATGAAATATTGACAGCAGGAATATGACTGGAAAAAATAAAACTAATAAACGTAACGCGGTGACTGTTTGTATGTACTAATAACGACTGACTTTTAGCACTGGCCTTGATTACACAGGAGATGGAGCAGTCATTACAACTCGGAAAAAAATAAAATAACATGATTAAGAAATCATTGTCAAATTTCCTAACACTTTGCTTCGAGCCCATATTTGAGTTGATAGCCTCCACATTTGTATGGTTAAGTCATTGTTGCTGTGTTTGTTTTTTTCTTCCTGTGACCCCAATAATTTTTATTTCTTTAAATCCCTTCATTTGCGGGTCTTTCGGATGTTGCCAAGGTTCACTCCTGTACCCCTACGCAGAATCACTCCCTCTAGCTGCCTTTTCTAGCACCATGACACTTAAAAAAAAATTTAAAAAAAAAATAAAAAAAATTAAAATGCACAAACAACAAGCAGTGACAGCAGCCAACTCTTCGAATGTCCAGGATGAACGGCGGTAGCATGCTAAAGAAAGGTGCACGTAAAGAGCTGGACACGGTACACGGGCCACGCTCCAGCAGCCTCTATTCCTTTCTGAGCATTAYGCTTTCTGTTCCATCCCCCATCCAAAATACATGCAATTCAGAGAGTAGGAAAACCTTCCAGAAACTTCTTAGCCAACTGCAGACTTTTTTTTTTTACTCTGTTGCCACGTAAGTGCAAAAAAAGGGGCAGGATGTGAACCTGTATTACTTGCCTTTTTTTTTTTTTTTTTTTTTTTTTTCCTCTCCTCAAAACTTCGTTTGGTGACAGAACACAAAAGGAAAAAATTCCTACGTATACACATTAGGTCTGTCTCCACTTTTATAAAACTGGAATAAAATGGGAAAGTGCCATCTTTATAGTTCCTAATTGAAGTTTTAATGTCCTTTGACACAAAAAGGTATATACATATCAGAACTACGTAACCTTTTTTTTGTTTTTTTTTTTTCCCCCAACTGGACAAGTGTCAAACCCTGTATATTTATAGGGCAAAACAAGATTGGTCAGGAAAGAATTGTTCCTATAATTGGTAATCTGACACTATGTCCTATTGCCATTTAAAAAGGTCCTTTTTTTTTTTCAGTTTATTCAAGTTTGTCAATCTTCGTGTGTGTGTTGTTTTTCTTTTTTTTTTTTTTTATCTCCGATAAAAAAAATATTCAGACTTTCGTAATCTGCGTATGCTGATCTTCATCAAAAGGTTCATTCTCTGGATCAGAGTCAGTGGTGTCAGAGTATCTATAATGATCAGGTTCATTGTCACTAACGTCTGGCGTTACAGAAGTGGAACTGCTAGCCTCCGGGTTCGATGGCTCTTCTACCGTTTTYGTGAAGAACAGCTTCACCTGGGAGGGCAAGAAAACAGCATTTAGGAAAAGGAAACCCAACACGAGCACAGCAAGAGCGGACAAAGTCATTTTGAACAGCACGGCCTTTCTCGAGCATCTCGAGAGCACCTCTCTCTGCTCAGGAGAGAAGATGCTCTTCAAAGGGTGGCCGCCCCTCTCGCCCACAAAATAAAGAACAAGAAGTTTGCAACAGAAGTCGCCAAGTGGAAGTTTCCCCCAGGCCTGGCCAGCAGATTTCTGTGCATCTGCATCAACAGTTTGGGCTCCGAGTTGCTGCACAGGAGTTCAGGTCACTCTGACCCACATCTTCAAATGAAATAATAAGGAAAAACTGCAGCAACCATTTATGGACAAAGGGCATTTTATGAGCAAGTCGTTAACACCCCAAAATCCCTTCCTGGAGCCTTTGCTACATGGTGGGAAACTTGAAAATCAAGTTTTGCCATCTGCAACAGTTTCAAAGGGTTCCTCCAGAAGGTAAGACAGGTAAGAAAGACAACCACATGCAGCTATCCAGCTTTGCTTACACATAATATACTGACCTTGAAGTTTGGAGAGAAATATCTGTTGGCTTTGTCTTTATTTGCTTTGTCTAGATCGTTTTTTGTTAATGTAAGGATTAAATATTCCTTATCATTATCCGAGCGCTCTGTACTGAAAATACCATCGAGTTCCTGATCTGCAACTAGACTTCCGTTTTCTACTTTGTCTGAATTTTCATCCAGTCCTATGAAGAATGTATTTACCCAGAAGTGAAACATTTTGTCCTGGGGAGGGAGAAAAAGCACAAAGAACAAGCCTGCTTCAGTACTCACTAATGGTATATTGGCTAATAGCTCATTTGGTGAAAACAAGCAAGCAGTATCAAAAGAAATATCTTTGGACGTCGCTACACCACTGTATGCATGGCAGGCAAAGATGTTAGCACCAGCTCCCCTGGACYAAATTAACCAGATTGAATCTTAACCCAATAAGCTTTCAGAAGTCATTCCTGACTATAAAGTGGCTTTAAAACAACCATACCTACAACAAATAAATAAATAAAATCAGTGATTAAAAGGCAAAAAGATTTTTCTTGCACGTAGCCTCCAAGCAGCAGCCAAGACTAGCAGACAACATGGCAAATGATCTTCAACGTGCAACATTCCTCATAGGACATCTTTCTCCTCGGCTGCCGGCGCATCACACCCTTGGTGACCTCCAGAACCGCTGTCCACCACCATCGTGGGGTCTCTCTTCACGGGTGCTGCTGAACCAGGAGCGCTGAATGGTCCTGCTTTTGGCCACGCAGCGGCTGAAGCTCAGAGACGGGCGAGCTTCACACCCGTAAGCTCTCAGGTGGCACTGCTGAGGGTCCCTCCAGCATCTGCTGCGTGTCTGTGGACGCTTCCACCATCGACTGCTCCTAACAGGTTTGGTCTTGACCAGCATGGAAAAATCCAAGACCTGCCCAGTCCTCCTCTCTATAAAACTCGGTGGCAATTAAGAGTATCAGAGAGAGACCTGAAAAATATCCCATCAGTGTCCCTCCCATCCCGGGAGCAATTCTGCACCAACAAAACATGACAGCGTGGCTTCATGCCAGAACATGGGGTAAATGCGGCTGTCTTGGGATGCTACTCGGTGTTTGCCACTACACCCAGTCCCTTCACTCCTCCTGTCCACAGCAATCACCAGATTCCCGTCAGGCACAACCTGCTCGTTCACCTAGAGCTCTCTTCTTCACCAGGAAGCACACTGAAAATGCATATCCTTTGGTTCAGCTATGTGGCTTCCATGTGCAATCTGTGATAGGCAGGGAGAGAAGGGAGGCTTGAGGATGGTGTCTGCAGGGCTTAGCACTTCCACACAGCGCCCGCAGCCTCGCCACTGGTGCAGATGCCATTATTCCATGAGGATCCGGAGAGGAACGCGAATTTCAGATCCCACCTCTTGCACCTGGGGTGACTGTACTTGCTGAAGCCTTGCATCTTCTTCAGCACCGAACTACAGGAGCAGCAGCACACTTGGTGCTCGTCCTTATTACCACTAAGGATGCCTCCCAGAGATGTCAGCAAGAGAGAGGGTGAAGCTGCTGAACCCACTGGACACACAGGATAAAAAGGAGAAATAAAGCCCTGTTGACCCTGGCTTGGGTCAACAGTGCTGAAACATCTCCCTGGGAAGAGAGTGCCAAGGCAAACAGCAGCCCTGGACAGAGCCCAGCACGGCAGAGCCTTGTCCTGCCTCAGCTTAAGCTTGATCAGGTGGAGCAGAACCAGGAGGGATTTACCTGGCACTGAAGGACCAACCTGAACTGAAACTGCAGGGCCTCAACTTCACGGATGCTGTCTGCAGAGGACAAAAAAAGCGATGAGCTTCTCACCAGACATCTATTAACCCGTCTCCCTTGGGTTACAGGCTCCAACATATTCCACGGGAGATGATGAAGAAAGTTCCTGTACTTTATTTTATAAACCTAGGCATGAATTGTACTTGTTTTTACAAGGAAAAAGTACTGAAGAACTGCACCCAAGGCTTTCAAGGCACTCTGAGAGCTTGCAAGGTTATCTTGTCAGCATCAGTAACCAGAAGAAAAGGGCTTCAAGAGAGACAGATGGATGCAAAACCCACAACAAGTTATCAAATCCTGCCCATTGGAAATTTGGACACAAAACTAGGAACCCTACCTGATTCTCAAGCCATCTTGTTCCTGTATGAGCAAGCACGAGGAGCCAAAGGAAGCAGCTACATCACACTGAAGGAGCAGCTCAAAAATACAGTGAACAAACTTATTCGCCAAGAGAAGACCAAAAAGATGTGGACTTACTGACTGCTGCCATGTGAAACACGTTATTTTACCTTGGAGGATAACAGAGAACCATTCTCCAGCCTCAGGCCCAGAAGGGACCACACATTAATGTGGTTTTATTGATGAGGTTTCTTACAGACAGGTAAAATGTCAAGGAACAGATACGTGATGCCTCTAGGAATGTGCAGAGGGCTTGTTCAGCTCCCTATAAACAGGCTAACAGAAGACCCTGGGAGAGCAAGACGCAGCAACAGGCCTGCGGTTCCTGCTTCTACAAAAGCCCAAATAACCCAGAATCTCAGCAAAAAATACTCCTACTCCTAAGCTACTCCTTGCAGCTTAGATGGTCACCCCAAAGAGGGAGGATTTTCTTTAMGATGTGAGAAAAGCCTCCACGGTGGAGGTCACTTGGTGGCTTCTGATTAACAGTGGTTTCTTTTCGAGGTGCCCTCTGTCTGCACAGAGGCTGCTACCCAAGTCAGCAAGGGCTGCACAGAYGGGAGCACTTGGGCAGATACATGTGTGGGGATGAGTTTCCTGCCACAAACACTCACCCCTTCACCTTCTGTCATTTCTGAGAGTTCATCCAAAAAAAAAGGTGTGGAAGAAGTGTCTCTAGTGCCAAAGCCTGTTGTCAGAGATGGAGTATCTCAGCAGTCCTCAACATGAACAACTCCGTAGCAGGCTCATAAAGTTACCAGGAAAGCTGCTTACACGTGGCAGGACACAAAGCCAGGCCCAGTGCCCTTGAACTCGCGTGTCTGCGACGACACCAGTGCTCAGAGCCACCTCCTGGCTACACGTGCTTACCTCCATACACSCCCTTACTTCAGGCATCGATTCTTACAAGGCTGGCAGCACTTAGGAAGCCAATCCAACAGATTTTGGAAGTAGATTATCAAGATGGCTTGCCCTAGCCTCACATTTTCTATTTAAAAAACACACTGTTTACAGTTCTCTGTATTGCGAAGCCATATTGATCAATGAAGACATCAAATTTAACAGTCAAGAGAAAATATTCCCATGGAGAAACCCTTCCAACTTCCATGAGCACCAGCACATGACAAACATGTAATGGAAGAGCAAAAGAAGCTACCAGTTGAGCTACTATAATGATTTCTTTAACTGACCATGCCCACAGGAGCAGGACGTGCATAGACGCACACATCTAGCAGGTACAGCTCTTCCCACACAGCTCTAAGAGACTGTGTCACCTTCGATAGGTGCTCTCAAGCTTTAACACATCCATTAAGGAGCAGGCACCACTCTGCAATGAGCAGAGGGGATGRATGCAAAGGTAACGTGCAAGTCAACGTGGATTCATGCGTGGCCTTCCCTGAGGTAGGTGTGAACCAGCTCCATAAGCACCAGAACTAACGAAACCCAAATGCAGGGACGCTCATCTCTGATGACCGATCGACTCTGGCACCCCAGCAAGTCCCAGGTTCGGTTCTTCTCCCTGCAACCAGGGCACAGAAGTCTCACTTCGAGAGGATTCTCCCCGTCCATCAAGGCGTTCCAGTTGCGGGAGATGCTCCAATCCAAGCCCAGGAGATGGCGGAACAGAGGGCAAAGGCRTTTTCACAAGGCACGTAGGAACTCGGTTATCTCCAAGGTCCAACCCAATTTGACATATGGATCCCAACCAGCCAGCAGTCCACAGCCATCAAGGTCTTATGTGCCTGCTTTAGCAAAATGCAGCGAGGAAAACATCTGGAGTTAACTTGCTCAGTATGCAAGGCTATTTTTAGGATGAGAATGTTTCTTCCTCAATTAGATTACTCACTACTACCCTAACTACTGCAGAACATCTCTAGCGTAATTTTTATCCAGCGTTTGCACTCGAACTCTCTGAATCCTAAAATAGCCAGCTTTCATTTTGTGGTGGCTTGCCTGCTTGGGAAAAGGAGGCACCAAAGAATTAAAACGCTGTGACCAGACATCACCAAGAAACAACCAAACACCCCGACCCCGCATGGGGGCTGGCTTTGAACCTTTTTTGAGAAGAGCAAGAGAACCAACCTTTTTCAACATCTTGTTCTGTTTGTGGAAGAACTCCACTTTGATATCACCGCATACTGGCAAAGGCTGAGGGAATTCAAAGTACATATACTTGTCTTCACGTCTGGAGGGTCCTGAAGGGGAGGTGAAGATCTTTACCTTTAGCTGGTACACCACAAACTGAGGATCTGCACGGCAAAACAAGAGGGTCACTTGGCAAGAAGGTTCTTGAACTGTCAAACACATTAACGTTAGTCACAGAACCGTAACAACTGCAGTTATTTTAAAAGGTGGAGAAGAGGAATAARGCAGCATTGCAACTCATCAGGAACAACTTCACTGGATGTTATGGGAAACAACCTAACGGATTTCRGGACTTTGTAGGGATGCTCTCAGCCAACCAAGAGCTTCCAAAAAAGCTGCTGCTGTTTTATAGAGCTGTATTAATAAAATGACCCTACAAAGCAACAGCCTCTTGGCTTTTCCTTGGGTATTCCTCTCCTCTCTATTACTGCCCTAGCTGAGGGTCTTGTTTGACCATGTCAGAACAAACCCATTTCTCCTCTTTGAGGAACAGARCTGTTGCACAAAACGAGGACAAAATTAATATTAATACACAAGCTCACCAGCACTGGCTAAGCAGCCCACAAACCTGTCCTATAAAACTCTATCAGCCAGAGGAAAAAAACAAAAAAAGCACCAGCCAGAGGGCAACTTTGAGAACTAATTCTTCTGGGGCAACAGCTCAAGTTGGGAGGGTTTTCACTGCAGCTTCAGCAGATTTCTTTGTTGGAAACTACCAGCAGAAACCAGCAGGAAAGGCAGAAACATCACAGCTGGGTTTTCAAATGAGCAACCGGTTAGGAGAAATCTCTCTGCGTTCAGCCCCGATTTCTCAGCTGGTATCAGATCGAGACTGCTCTCCAGACCCYGCAGAACCATATCCTGCCTCAGGCTGCAGAGCCGCCTGGAAGCCACCACAGCAGAGCCACGGAGAGTCGGGGCATCCCACACAAACCCTGGAGCACAGGAAGCCCTGGTAGCCCTTCACCCGAGACACATGAGGTCTCGGACAGGGCCTTGGAAAACCAAAGGAGGGCAGCAAGAAAGGGAGGATCCGCGGGCACGGGCGTGCTGGTACTTACTGCAAGTTCCRCCGCTGAACATGGGAATTGTTTCAAACATCATCTTGTGGAAGAGCAGAGCCACCGGTCTGTAGTCCAGGTGATTCTTTAGCAGGTAGCTATAGTAGTACACGTAGCGTCGCTGGCTGGGAATCGTTACTCCCTAAAACAAAACGGGGGGAAAACACAGGCTTGAGGAGCAATCGCATCCCGCTATCAGCGGTCCCTGGCGCAGCTTGGGCACCTCAGCTGGGAATGTAACGTTGGGTGAACGAAGCAGGAAGAAAAGGTGGCTGAAGAGCACAAAAGGAACCGTTTCTGCTGCATATACCTCTGCACTAGGAGAGCGGAAGGTCCCTTCCAGCCTTAGTCACTCTGTGGTTCTGTCGGGACGGTGGGAAAGGCGGAACACCAACTTCCCATTTATTCTGGCATGGATTTCCTCGCATCCATCTTATGGGAGACGAGGCAAAGAATGCAAATGTCTCCCATCCGTATCTTAAAGTTAAACACGAGCCCCTTTCTTGGAGGTTCAGCTTGGAGGGTCGTGCAGAAGGTGGCACCCGGATACAACATGAAAGCACCTGTGCCCAACAAACATTTCCGCAGCGTTTGAAAGATCCCAGCTTTGCTTGCTAATATCCCTGTATCCCTGAAGGAACGGTTTGAAAAGTTCTCAGACTACTTTTCTAGGAGACAGTGACAACGATCGGAAATAAAAAAATCTACCATTTTATTCCTCAGAAAACATGTTAGATGGTTCGTAGCTGCTCATACAGTGTCTTTGCAGTGGTGGGAAGTATCCCTTCATATTAAAGCCAAGTGTGAAACAGCAATAAACCGGAGAGGGGGAAAGGTTTTCAAAAATACATATATATAATTAAAATATATATAAAAAAATATATATTTATATTATAGCATGTATTAGATATTTTTATCTAATAAAAATATATTTATATTATAGTATGTACTAGATTTTTTTTTTTTATCTCCACAAACATGTTGGCCAAAGATCTAGAACAGAGTATTACTAGAAACTAATATCTAATTGTAAAATGCTTCTGGTTCTACGCTCTGCTTCACCTTTCAGCAGCTGTAAGCTCCACATGGCCAGAACAATTATCAATTCTGCACACGAGAGAAAAAAATGTAGTTGGACACCTTCATTTAAAAAAAACGCTGATAATTATGTCTCCTTCCCACTCCAACTTCTTCTGAATTACGCAGAAGACTTTCCCTATATGACTCATACAACCAGCTTCTCAGGTGGCCTTCCAGGCTGCCGGTGCTGCTCGGTTCGGACGTCATCTCAGCAGTCATCGGACCCACGTTCTTTAAAGTTCTCTTGATTTCTAGTGCAGCTTCCCCAGCTGAGASAGCTCAGCCTCAGAGCGGGCAACCAGACAGTGCTGCCAACCACCACAGTTCACCTGGGTGAAGCCACGTAGGTAGAAAATCCTCGCTTTTATTCCCAGAAGAATAAAGAACTGGAAAACGCCAAATATTTTTCTCCGAGAAGCGACATTTCCTCGATTCAACTCTCCATATTTTCTAATGGATATTAGAGGATTCATCCAGGGCGTCACAGAAGAACGGCCAGGTGCTGTTCCTGGGCCTCCTCTCACCATCCAGTGCTACGAGCAGCAAACGTTTCTGGAAACAACATTCCCATACTCCTGTCATCCAACTGGGAGAGCAAAGCTAAAGCTGCAGCCTGGACCGAGGTTACGGCATCAGGTTTAACAGGGGCTGTCATCTGAGCACGTCCACCAAAGAGGGATCAAAATCCATCAGCTTTGACACGTCAGCCACATTTGACCCCAATGAAAGAGTCATTTTGAGACTCTCTCGCAGGAGAAGATTGGTTTTCAGCTCTTGTTCGGTTAGGTTTAACTGCTGCTATCACCACAGTCTCTCACAGAGCACATCTTGAGGGAGAAAGAGGTGATAAACTAGCTGTTTCTGTTTCTACCYGTTCAGTGTGGCTAGTCAAAGGCTGTGCACCTTGAGCTTGCTTTAAAGGAAGAAAGTGCCTTAAATTAAAGCCTATTATCCTTAATCATGCCTATCCTGACCGTGCAAGAATGGAAAAAGGCCTTAGCTGGTTGCTGGCTGCCTCTTCTGCTTCTGGGACATCAGTGATACAAAGGCGTGATGAAGTCAAGACTGGAGAGCTGCATCTGAGATGCAATACAGAAATACGGACCGAAATGGAAGAAAAGCCTTGCAGCAGCCACACTGGCATACCCCTGTAACAAATATTATTTAAGATCAGGTAAATCACATCCTGATCACTGTCCAAACAAGGATAACCAGGTCACACGGCCATGAGAAAGGCAGCTCTTCTACGGGAGACGCTGAAACCAAAACAAAGCTGCTGGTCGCAGACAGTATTTACAGTGAAGCTAAACAAAGTTCTCGCTATTCCTGTTTACCAAAGCCTGCCTTACCCCAAACACAGCACTGGGATAGGAGGGAACACCTAACAGGCCACATCCTTAAAACACTCGAGCGAAAAAACACTGTCCTCTTCAAAATACAGGGAAAACTGAGGCACCGAATGCTTTACCACATATCTGTCATGCAGTTTGGGGGATGACTTTTCAATAGTCTTTATGGGTGAGAGCCATCTGCGCTGTTTATTCAGCACGTTCCTTCTCACCAGCACATACTCTTACAAAAACCCACTGAGGTGTGGTGGGAAGTCTTGACATCGTCTCCTTTCATGTGTTACATCAAAGGTGCCTTCTCTGCACTACACAGAGCAACAGCTCCATCCTCTAAAGACAGCAAACCATGAACTGCTTCACTCCTTCCAACGAATTGACAGCCAAATTCTCCAATTTCTGACCTGATACTTCTACTCTTAAGAGCCTTCAAATGCAAAAACTCCACGTAGAGGTCTGCACGTTGTGAAATTAATATTTTATGCAACTACTACAGGAACTCTGAGTGTTGTGTACTTCAAGGGGCCTGTGGGGATGACCTCCCCAGGCTGCTCTAACACTGTGTGCAAGGAACTGATGGGCACATGAGCAAGAGCAGCTTGCTGAGACGACCTCGAAAGGCACCTCGAAACATCTACAGAGGCCTTGAAATAAAGAAGGTCCGTTCCCATTAAGGAGGCTGAACGGTGCCCAAATGGCTCAAGGAATAGTTACCGAGTCCGTCCTTGCTACCGGCAAGGTCCTCATGGAACGTTCCCGTTCCCACCAGCATCACTGCTCCGAAAGGAGGTGCCCGCAAGAGAAATCCAACAGCTCRGTGAACGGGGGAATCCCACGAGGGGCCGGCCGGGCTCTTCTGGAGGGGATATTCAGTGGGAACAGGCACCCGAATGAGGAAGCATCTCGTAGCGCCGCCACCGAAGCCGGAGGAGCTGAGGATCCCAACAGCCCTTCCATTCAGGCCAAGCGCACTAGAATAATCCTCTTTTTGGGCTGGAAATGCTGAGCGAGAAGGTTCACTCATCCACCACCCATCGGATGCAAAACAAAGCAGAAATGCCCTTTTCAGAGGCCAGAAGAGTGTTTCTGGATAAACTGTCCTGCTCCTCTTGAGCACGAGACTGAAAAAAMCACACAGTTTCGGCACTGCAGCTGATTGCCTTGGCTGCTTGAGAGCGCTCTTTGGCTTAGGGAATCTGCACTGATCCAGTGCTGTTAAAGCTCCGCCAAACCATTTCCATACACGTTTGGCCACTCAAACACACCACGACTAGGGAAAGGACAGAGAGACACAAGCCGGAGAATGGAAGGACGGGAATACTCACCTTTTTGTCTCTGGTCCTTACTTCCCCATAGAAATCTAGGGCTTCTTGAGCTTTTAGAAACTTGCCTCGATGTAGCAAATATGCACATATCATTACACCAGTTCGTCCTTTTCCAGCTTTACAGTGGATTGCTGCAACATGATTGTCATCTTCACTTAGCCATTGGTCAAGGTCTTCGCAAAAGGGTTTGATAAGCTCTAGCTGTGGCGGGTTGTGGTCTTCGAAAGGGTACTGTGCAACTGCAAAGGCAAGGAACAGCTTATGGAGACCTCAGAGCAACGTTCCCAGTCGGGAACGTTGGACAGGGCCACTTTGTGACACGCACGCAAGGAAAACAAAATGCCAAATAAATAAAATTAATGCTAAAATAAAAATTAATGCTAAAATAAACCGCTGACTCTACGGCTATTCAACAGTGCCCTGCGTGTTAGCTACATCACAGATGTTTCTCTAGTAATAAATAAGCAAGCGTGCTGCTGCATGAAAAGACTCTTTTGCAGTACTGAAATGAGTGGCATGTGCTCCGTATCTTGCATATCTTTTTGATGATTTAAGGGTATTTGGGCACAAAGAACAGCCTGGGGACAATATGCTACTCCAGTACTAAGTGAGCTGCTTGCTCAGAGAAAACAGTAAACTTTGTATTTAATAGTAATCAGAAAAAGGAACTCATATAAGGCAACTATATTATCTGTGGGTTTTAGATGTCAGATCACACAATGAACTTGTCCTTTGTTAACATATACACACACACACTTTACATCTAGAGAAGTAGAGAATTTCAAGTTAGTATGCACGACATAAAATGAAAACTCAAAAAAGGCRAACTTCTTGACTGATAGACTTGGGATCTTACAAGAACCAAAACTTTTAAAAGTCTGGTTCATTTGAATATTCTCAGTTAGAAACACCATTTCCTTTTCTGGTCTAAAATTGAATACATTTCAATTTTTTGGCAAGCTCTTGCATCTGTTTCATAAGTACTACTCTCTGGTCGCACACGCAAGGCTCCTTTTGAGGAATCCCCAGGGACTTAGAAGAGCAGAGGTGAGAGATGAAGTTATGGAGCTGCTAAACCACTGCAGCAGAAGGCCGAAGCCTTCTGGAGGGAAGGGCAAGGACAGTTTATTCACTCACAGCACAGACCAACTGCTCCATCTTCTMTGAGACCAAAGGGAAGCCTGACAGGGCTTAGTTAAAGAAGAACTTCGTTAAAGAAGGACCAAAGCTTAATGAGTAGACACCAACTGTTCTCCCACGTGGAAGATCCTATGAYTCTCTGAATGATGCCTCCATGTCATCTTACACAAGCTTCACTTTTTGCAACAGCTGCAGAGACAGGAGTTCACTTAGAAGCTGCTCAGAGAAGAAACTGTTCAGGAGCTGCTCCAAACTCATCGACACCACTTGTAGATGATGACCACCACTTGGATTCTACCTTACTGAACTCCAAAAACACTTCTGTGAGGAAGAGAGGCAAAGCAGTCCTGGAAGAAGAGCCTGAAAAATCCAAGCTAGCAACAGCTCGTGGAAGATGCCCTCCAAGTCAAACCTTGTAGGACCTTCTTGGAAGAGTAGGAGACTGTATAATGGATCCCCTGCTGCGAGAGAGGGAATAAGGACGGGGAAGGGATGCTCAGGAATGTTAAAGTGCACCGTCTGGAGCTCAAGAGGAGACAGGAACCTTAATGTACCCAACGCTGGAGCGCACAGCAAGGGAGACTGCTCCGACTCCCTCTCTCCAGCATCCTCGAAAGAGCAAGAAAAAGCTCAACGTATATAAAAACAGAAATATAGCAAAGGAGAGGCCAATTTCCAGCATGGAAGGACTTCAGGAACTAAACAAGCCACAGTCAGAAGGCTGCTGGCCAAAGAGAGCCAAGACCTGTCAGTGTCTGGTTTTGAATGAGATGCTAGGATCTCCTGCTGAATACTGAACTATCAGGGTTCTTGTTAAGCACACAAATGAGAAACAACCCCTGGAAACTATCTAACTTCCCAAGATGTTAACTACAACTGCTCTTCTGCTAAGGARAGACAAGTTTGAATCACAGATTTGCTTAGCTGAGGTAGCTAATTTGGGGATGAAAARGAAAAACGAAACACGTAGCTTCCTACCACTGTGTTGTCTTACACAGAGGAACCATGAAAGGTTCTGTCAAAGCAACAGCGTGACGTGAAGAGAAGCTACAAGCTCGCGATGCAGAGGTGCCCCTCTGCACAAAGAGTAAAGGTAAGTTGGGGCTTATCTTATAAAGGTAGTCTGGGCTTATCACCTGGGGATTTAACACCTGCAAAAGCAGCATCTCAACTGAGGTACGAGGATCTGACCAAAAGCCTGTCACCCACTCGATGGTCAGATGACACAAAAAGTCTGATTTCAGAAGTCCCAGAAGGTCTCCCCACAAGCTCTTCAAGGTGCTCCAGAGCCAACTTGTGTCAGAGAGGCAGGAACTGGGAGTTCACAGAATCACAGTTCTGTTGGTTTATTTTTTAAAAGCRGATGAAGAGTCATCCCAGATCTTCAAAGAACTTGGATGAACAGTAGCTTAAKGGTATTCTTCATCTTTATTCCAAATGATTGCTGCACAAAAAAGGGCTTTCCTCTAAACCTCACAGCTGGGTTTTGCCATAAGTTTCTTCACCAAACTAAACAGAGACCTCCATATAATCCAGTCTRCAAGAGTTCTTGAAATCTGGTTATTTCTCTCTAATTGTCCTATTAGGCCTTGATCTGTTCAAACGCCTGGATCACTTTTTTTTTAAAGCATCAAGAACACGGCAAGTTTCTCTAATGAAAAGTTACTTGACAGCACTCCCCACCATTTCCCACTCCCAACCAACTGTCCTCCACTGCTGTTGAGCAGCTTTATTTAATTCCTTCATTCAGAAACAGAGAAATGTAGAGATGTGCACGCACACACACACACGTTAATGGGAACTTACCTCTGCAGTTAAATTTGGCGGTGTCGTAATGTCTTTCAGCACATCTAAAAAGAAAAAAATATATATACATGAGAGTTCAAGATAAGACTCCTGGATACTTCCAACATCTGCCGCATCCCGAAACACAGAGCAGCTCAAAGCAAATCCAAATTCTGCCATCACCATTATGATTTAGAATTACGTCTAGATGTTACATACAGAAATCAACTTTTTTTTTTTTCTGCAAATGCACTAAGCTGCTCAATAAAATATCAGTGATCCTACTGGAAAACCATTACTTTATGGTAATTGTAGTCCTTCAGCGTGTTTTAGTCAGTGTGATCTCAACRCCGACATTAATGCAGCATGATATATATTTTTTAACAGAATAGTGTCACTCTTGCTGGATTTAGGCTTCCATAAAAGTACCTAAGGAGTAGTTGATCGGGACCTTCATCCCATCGACTCTGAGCTCAAACTACTCTTCAAGACACCTCAAAGACAACGTGGATCTCTACRGGGAGTTGAGAAAGACCTCCCCGTGTCACATAAAATGAAGTCACTTCATGACTTCGTGAATGAAATGAATGGTATCACCTTGCATCAAACAGCTTTTGGGATACTGCTCTCTCCAATATGGCTTATGTTCTTGAAATGAGGTCAACTCGAGCACCAGCACAAAAAAAATCAGGCCAGTCAGCRTGTTCCTCCACACAGCAGGCTCACTGCTGAAGACTGTAGAGCTGCAAGGTCTATCCTGCCACTGCAGATGGGACCAAGGCTCTAGTTGGCTCATAACAATGTAAAACACACTGTTTTACTCCTGCCCAAGCCTCAGGTGTAAAGATCACGAGGGCTCCAACACAGCCAAAAGAGCATGTCTTGAGAAAGGGAAGAAAATCAGGTGCTGGGGAAGCAAGGGGAAAGAAGCTAAAACCAAGAGGGCCTCTCAGTCACCTTGGGGTTGCTCTCTGCAGGAAAAATGATGTGTCCCTACAGGATGCAAGGGAAAAYACAGTTCAGAAAGGAGAAGAGAGAACATTTCTTCCTCAAAACTCTAAACTGGAACAAAAACATTGGAAATCATTTCAAGAGACATGTAGGCCTCCTGCTCTGATTACAACCTACAACTGTCATAGAAATATCCAGGCTAGTTTCAGGACAGGTAGCAAACGACCAGTTTTTAAGGGCTCTGACCATATCACAGGCACTTTTGGTGCATCAGGAGCAATTACTGCACAGAGAGAACTCCAAAAAAATACCCCCAACAAAAAGAGCACCTGCACTTGAGTCTTCAAGAAGGAAGATCGGGTAGAGCCACCCAAGGTTAGTCATCACAGCTGGAAAAACCACCAGCCTTGCTGTGCAAAGGAATAGTAAGAGATRAAACTCCTCAAAGCACAAAAACAGCCAGCCAATCTTGAGTCGAACGTCAGAAAAGATAGAAAATAGCTTGGGTGACACCAGGCATAAAGCGAGCCCCCCTTGATGTCCTCCTACGGGGTCTGCACACAACACGGGGTAAACTGAAGCAAGTTTCTGCTTATAACTTACAACCATGGACTCACTGCTGGTAGGACTAAAGGCAAAGGACGAGAGCAGCCAAAACCCAACCCACGTCCACCAACACACAACGTTGGAGCACGAGGAAACCCTCAACTGCTCCTTACAGGCCCTGCCTCTAAATACCTGCCTGCACACAAGGTAAAGGAGCCTCCTCAAGAGAGGGGGAGAAGTGGCAACTACCACGGAGAAGATGAGAAATGGGGGATGCTCTATGGCAGARGACGAAAGCAGAAGGACAAGTTAAATAAAGAGAGAAGACAGAGAAAGAGCAAAGGTTGCAAGGCAACCCTTGCAAGGCCAGGGTTCCAAAGCGGCTGGTTTTGGGGAGGAAAGCAAAAGCCCACGTGTGATAAATGTATTTTCTCTTGGGAAAGTTTTGACTTGTGTGTTAATATAGAAACCTGGGGCAGTTTCCCCCCAAGACTGTAGCATATATTTATTATTTTTACTAAAACAAAACGAGGTTGCTAGAATATAGAGTAGAAACCTCTCAACACTGCTCTCCCTCTTCCTGTAGCTCCTTACTTAGAGGCAGAGAAGTTTGATTAAACTCCTAAAATAAACTACAGGAAGTGTCACCTCGTAGGAAAGAGTTTTCTATATTGTTTCTAAGCTGGAAAAGGTAATCTTCTTATTGAGCCATATCAAAACTGCCCCTCTGCTTAATGTAAGCGTTTGTTACTAATCCTTGCCTGTCCCATGCCAGTCTTTGCAGACAACTTCTCAGAGCTTTTCAGCCAGCATTCCCTTTCTCAGCCTCTAGGAGCACTTCGCTTCTACATCAGAAACCACGTTTCCTCACGCGAGTCGTTTTTCATCATCATCAAGACAACCAAGGAACAAGAAATTAATAAATTCCTTTTTCTTTAACGAGAATTGAGCACGGAGTTTTCTGCCACACTCAATTTACAGAGGAAATCACGACACATAAAAGTGGAAAACCATAAAGCTTATACGGAGCAATAGCTCATCAAAAGCAGTCAGAACAATACAGAAGTAAATGGCGTGGATACTGATATGCTTCTAGAAAAAAAAAATAAAACAAAAAGAAACAGAAAACACTCATTTGGCCATGTCTTCACTGCAGACCGGGCTACATTAGCAGAAAGCCTGCTGTGAATTACTTTTCACTCCTTCCTCACATGGAATGAGCCCTAGATGGGCCGGGTGCCAAGTCATTTAGAGGCGTTCAAGTAACACGAATATCCGCCAGCATTTTATTTAACCTTACTCAGCTGCACTGACAGCTGAGCACTGAGATAACAGGGCTCTCCATCGGGCTTAATTGCTTTAAGAAACCTGCGGAACATCTCCAAGCGTGCCTGGGTGCAGGACCAAGCCACTAGCACCCAAAAGCTGTTACTGGGGTTACTGAGGAACGCGCAGCTGGGAGGGCATACTTACAGATTGTATATCTTGTAATGGTTTTTGTGCTTTGAATCCAAAAACCTTCAAAGGAAAGGGGAAAAAAAAAGGACACTGTTAATACACCTCGCAGCGGTAACCTTAGGTCACAGCATCATCCACCACAGGCAGGGCTGCATCCCGAGCTGCTGAAACCCAAGCGCGGTGCTAAAAGATACCCTGGGTTCGAGCAGAAGGAGCGAGACCCCTTTTTCCATGCTCACACTCATCCCCCTGCCAACTCTGCAACAAAAACTTCCCGTACAGAAGCCTCCGAGAGCCAAACTTGCAAAAATGATTCATTGAAAGTTGCCCCGCTTACATACGATGCGTCACCTGGCACTAAGCAAGAAGAAATCACACACAAATGTTTATCCTTAACATCACCAACAGTGTGTATCGGCACATCAGCCAGAAGGAATTTAATTAGCCATGACAGAACATGCTGTTCGCATCGAAAAAGAAACCCTAGCTGCTAAAATCCTGGAAAACTCGGGAGAGA
>NW_020455489.1:599578-611392 GCF_003342845.1 Nothoprocta perdicaria | reverse complement strand
CTCTGGTTATCAGGCATCCTATTCCCAAAGAACCTGGAGGACTTTTTGGTTCAGTCAAGATGTTGAAGAAAGAGCAGATGTGGCCRCTCCTTGTGTGGTGCCCAGTGCAAGATTCCAATGGCATCCGCAAAAATATCCTGCTGTTACTGCTGAGGTCCTTGCTGCGGGACCCGGAGACATGGAGGAACATGAGGGACAGGGCAACTTCTATCCCAGGAGTTTAAAGCCAAGGATGAACTTCCATGCAAATTTTCTCCAGGTTGCTTCGCTACGGACAAAGCTCCCCTCAAAGCCGRAGCAGGAGAAGACAAGCAGCAGGCAGGGCAACCCTTGAGATGCATCCCCCTTCCAACTTGTCCAGATATCGGCTACTGGGAAGAAGTTGGCCCAGCAAATCCCCTCGGCTCTCAAGCAACTGCACTGAGTTTTGGGCCCACCGAATTTCTGCATCAAAACCTTCCCCAAAAAACTCCATAAGGAGCCTAGGGAAGCTGAGGAGGCCCGGCCAGTTATTTCAGGCAGGCAGCACACAACAATTTTGTGTATTTSGGGCTCTGAAGACACGAGACAACATCAACGCGGTAGCAGCCAGATGCCCACAGCCACTTCACTGGCACCTCTTAATAAGTTCATTTAGCAGATGACAAAGACTATCACTCAGGCACGTTTCCCTTGACCAAACCAGCATTTAGGGACAACTTGAGAAATTCTGGGTAGTAGCTGCCTTGAAAAAGCTCCGTTTACAAACTGGAATACACTCTTGGCCAGGAAAGCCAAGCAAACGGCGTTTCCCTTCACATGGGAGCAACTGAAATCACTACTTGGAACAGAGAAGGGTTTAAAGACTTGAAAGGCCTTCAAGGACCACTGCACCTTACTGCCCATTTGGTTGGGCCAMTATAATGGACCTATGGCCAGGATAACGCACGCGGAGCCAGTGCTGCCCGACAAGGACACTCGGTGGCACCTCAAACCACAAATAAGTTGAGAAAACAAAAAAGATCAAGCCTTACCTTACTACGTCATCGATGTTGTTCCGGTACACTCCTTCAAGCCTCTCTGCCGGAAAACCCATGGCAATTATGTTTGGATAAATATCTGAACAGGCAAGTTAGGGAAACGTTCGTAAAATAGGCGGAATTACAGCAATAGTGGAAAATGGGCATTAAGAAAATGCATTTATGTACTGCTCTTAGGAAATCAAAGCAACAGCTCGCAGCAGCTCCCATACGCGCCCGACTCAGCTTTAGGGGGTAAGGAATAAGGGGACTTTTAATGCAAGTTGAGGGAAAAAATGGAAGGAAAAAAAAAAAAAGCAACACTGGCATCACATGGGAATTTATTTCAATTGAAATCTTGTGTGATGGAATTGCAAAGCGTTCTGAAACAACAAGGCAGGCAAAAGCCCTAGACGACCTCAAGCTACGTACACCACACACAACAGTAACTCATGCAGTGGGTCTACTTGAGGCACGCAAGGCCTGAAAACGCTGCAGAAATAACCTTTTTTTTCCCCACTTTCCACAGTTTCTACATAYGGGACTGTTCTCGCAGCAACTAAGGTAGCTCTGAAGGCCTAAATGGGTGACACATAAATAAMTGAAGATTTAGACAAAGATTCTAAAACTTGCTGGTTTAAAAGCACTTCTGGCCAAAACTTCTAAACATTTATTCCTAGTTACCTGTATTTCACACAAGCAAAGCACTATAACCAAGGGGCAGAAAAATCTCTTAGCACAAAAGGGGAAAAAAAACAGCAAATAATTATTAATTAACATTATTAACGTATACCTCCTTGGCCTAAGTGTGGGAAGAATATGAGCAAAGGGCAGCAAGACTGAGGTCGGCCCCGCTCCAGAGGCCACTTTCAACCAAATACGGTGGGAGCCTAAGGACAACCTGTACTTTTAAGTTTAAAGCATCATCATTATAGCAACATGCCCCCAAAAAATAGGTAACTGTCAGGCTAGAAGCAACTACAGCAGCTGCCAAGAGATGGACGTTCAAGTGCCTGGTGTGACTGGTGCTTGAATACCCATGTTGAATATCTGAATTATTTGTATGCTGCTTCTTGGGAGAAGCTCATACAAATATCGAGGGAAGCTTCTTGAGGGAAGTTAAAAAGGCATTTCCAAAGAAAAAAAATGAAATGGGGGGTATGATAGGCAAAGTACTTCCCTGGGCCACGGCAGGAAATCCCACGAATCCATCTAAGTCCTTATACCAGAGCAGCCCGGCCTAGGTTCACTGCCCAAAAGACTCGAGCCACGAAGGTTTTAAGAACCAACCGCCAAGATTTATGGTTTCTACCTAAAAACCTGCACCTAACATTCACTGCGCAATAAGCCACGCCTTAACGGATAAACCTACATATACATTTTGGACTAACAAAAGACAATCTAAGCACCCGGTCGTTACAACGAAAGCTCTGATCTTGAGTCAAGTTGCTTCACTTTCCGAGCTTGTGGCAATTTGGAGACCATCAAACCAGAGACCCATCCAAGCTYTCCCTTCACTCAGAGCACGCTCTGCTCTGCGAGCAGCCCACACCTTTCAGCTAAATTAGCAGGAGGTGCTGCCTAACGAGCTGGGTATTTACTGCTTTATCAGTTACTACTTGCCCTAAGCATAAGAAACCAGTCACAAATCATGTGCACCTGCTCCGGGCTTATTCCCTAACAGAGAATTATCCAGCTTTGCAGCTAACATGCCCAACTGCTCCCTTGGTTCCTATTTCCAAAGCTTGCATCTAGTGCCCGTTCCAGAGTATTTGCTCTGAAGTCCCTCCACGTGCATCCCATGATCAGCAGCAAGGCTATAAAAATTCTGCTGCAAAATAATCCTAAATATTAGCCTGCTTTACGCAGCACTTCTCCACGAAGGACAGGCATTTTACACCAGCAACAYGGGTAAAATAAATCCAGTTTGACACAGAGCATGGAAACTCCAGCTTTTGCACTGAAACTCCAGTGGATTTCCATGTGGAAGAGCAAATGCCTCACAAGACGAGCAGCACAGACTCATGCTGGAGCTTAACCAAGCTCAGGTCAAAGCTTTAATTCCTGCCTAGCACCACACGAGAGGTTTGGAAAGTGCYAGCAAACAATATGCAACAGGAAAATAAAAGAGAGCACAAACTGATTCACAGGCACCGGTTAAATAAGAGAACCGTAGGCCCTATGTTTTAAAAACGGGCGAATAATTTCTGCGGAAAGGGATTTCCAAAAGAGAGATGAAGATTTTGCTCTCTGCTACCAAGTCTCGACTTCTTCCAGGGAACCTGGGAGCTGGGGCTCGTATTCAAAGCAAGAAATCAGAGTCATCAGGAAACTGCTGGTACTCGTGGTTTTAGAGCACTTGATCACGGAAACCTGGGAGCACCGATGGTTTCTCCTACATAAGATGCATGTTTGAGATTCTAGCCCAGACTCAGCTTGTTTTAGGCCCAGGGAAACTAAAACAGTTAAAGCTTCAACCACTCACTGAAGCACCTCTCCAATACGTTGAGGTTAACACAAAGTTAACCCAATCACCATGAAGCATCAAAAATTTGAGGCGGACTTTCTAAATAAAAAAAACCCACCACTAAAAACTGCCGAATTAACTCTTTCTACAGAGCCCCACGTGGAGAAATGGTTTCATTTGCCTTCGAAGCACTCACTCCTCACTCAAGGTGGAAGTTGAGATTTCTAGTTAATTATCACCATTTAAAACAGAAATAGATGTGTTGATTCACCACGCACAACAGCCACGGACTTCATGCTGTCCTTAACTTGAGTTCACCCTTCTTGCTCACTAAAAACCAGCATATTCCGCTCTCCGTACACGCAGAAACTCCTAAGGAAAGCACTCCACAGCTTGCCACGTCAGCCACCCAATGCCACACAAGAAAGAAAAATGATGCTTCTTCCACACTCAAGACACACTAAAGTTAAAAAGTAATAAAAATCCATGCATCACTTCAAGAGCACGCCATCTCTAATCTTGTTTTATAGACTTAACAAGATACTGTCCCTAATCTCTCAAAATCACTCCCACATGCTAAAGACGATGCGCTTTCAAGTGGCTCCGAGAAAAAAATATCCGGGATATTAGGCAAATCGGTCTTTAAAACTGTTTTAAAAAAAAAAT
This sequence comes from Nothoprocta perdicaria, assembly GCF_003342845.1. Taxonomy (NCBI): domain Eukaryota; kingdom Metazoa; phylum Chordata; class Aves; order Tinamiformes; family Tinamidae; genus Nothoprocta; species Nothoprocta perdicaria. The sequence continues at coordinate 607,261 of NW_020455489.1, read as the reverse complement.
CACTGTCTGTATATTTACATGAGGCTGAGATCAGATTAAAGGAAACGGGGTCCACACTCATTTTTCCTTCGGCAGATTTATGCAAACAAATTATTACTGTGCTGGTCCTTTAGGATGAGTTAATCTGGGAGAAAATTCAGCCTGCTTTTTCCTAAGAGCAGAAGAGTGACAAAAACAAAAGCAAAAAACCCGAAAAAAAACCATAGCGAAATATTTCCCAATTCTCAAGTTTTTAACCGGTCACGAAAAAGCTGCAAAAAGACACAGCTAAAGCCTTCCCTGTAAGGAACAAAAGTCCTGATTAAAAGCCGGAGCTTCAGTCAACCAGATTTCCAAGGAACTTTATATATATATTCAAGTCCCATTTCATGCCAGTCCAAACAAGTGAGGTGGGTAGTTTTTACACTCCGCTCCTAAACCAGCCACTCCTGCTTTTGGGTGAAGACTGCTGTGGGTTTTGCTCTGCAAACRTTCAAGTTCTTCGGCCATCGCCAGCCTCGGAGCATCACAGGGCCAAGGGAACCAGTTTCGAGCCCGGGGCGGCCAAGCTGCCAACCCCCTACTCGCGAGCGACGGCGAGGAGCAGGGGAACGACGTGACTTTGAAGTCTCCAGAAGCCGCTTTGTTCTCTCGGTTTGTCCTCAATTTTGAGGAACTTCGCCTTCAGTAACTACGCAACGTGGCCGAGCAACACATCTGCCCTCAGCCGCTCGGAAATGCTCGCGTGCTAACCTCAACCCTTTCCACTCCAGCTTCAACGAGTCCACAGGGCCACGGCGAGGAGATAAAGCCATCCTTGTAGCTGTTCAACAGCTTGACAGCCTCAAGCCATGAGGACAGCATTAGTAAGAGTGTCCACGCTCTGTTCTCCAAGAGATTTAAGCATCCTGACAAATGGCCAAGCTCTTATTAGTGCCATTTTCTGACAGCATCCCTATAAAAAAGGGCACAGGAAGACACGCCTAGTCAAATCTAGAAAAGCTCCCTGGAATATATGCTATCAGCCCATATATATTTAAGCAGGCTGCGCTGCCATCAGCCAGGATGAAGCATAGAACGGGTTTACTCTTTTGCTATGGCACTGGATAATCAGGAAGCATCAAGGAAATGAACAGGAAGAAAGTTCTTTGGAGTAAAGGAGGATTCCTCGTAGGCAGCCAGCTGCACTTGCCAACTCCACCATCTGTGCCTTAAAGAGGGAGAAAAAGAGACCAACTCAGATGTGGCTGCAAGAAGCATTTTTTGATTCAGAAGAAATGCATTTAACCCCTGCAACGCTCAGCACCTTGCTCTTGGCTTAGAATCACAAACCAAGAGAGCAAGATTTGCAGATGGTCAAGGGACAGAACACGAAAAGAGCTGCCCTCAACATCAAGAAAAAAGGCAGGAATAAACAGCTGCATAAAGAAGATGCAACAGCACGTGGCACTACTCAAAACATGCCAAAAAAAAGACAGAAACTCTTCAAGTTCAAACTCAAGAACAGAGCATTAACTCCTCGTTCAACCCCAAGACCTCACTTCAAGACAGCATCTACAGCACTGAGAGGAAACACTGCCCAGCAAGTTGCTACAACAATTTCTAGGTGAAGTTTTCTTTCTGCATCTCACCTCTTCATACCTACCCTGGCATCCTCATTAGCTAGAGCAAAAAAGCTGCAGGAGGCCAAGAGCTGCACCCGCTATAGGCACCAGGCAGAACATATAGGTGTCCTCCAGGTGACACCTTGGTGCTTGGTACATTTTCTATGCTGGTAAGAAGGCTATAGAGAAGATGAGCTGCTTTTATGTCAATTTAAGATAAATCCACYGCTGAATTTACCTGGTCCAAGCAGCAAAGCAAATTCAACACAGATTCCAAATAGGCAATGGCCCTAGCGCACAGTTTCCTAATGCTGCCACCTTCTTCAGTGTCTCCTTTAGAGCATTTCCTAACCTCAAACTCCCCCATAATAATAATAATAAAGAAATTATTCAGCAAAAGAATTGGGCAGATTCACTGCTTTGATATTTACTGACAGAGAGCAAAAAAAAAAAAAAAAAAAAATCTCAGCATCAACTTTACCCAGGTTGGAAAGGACATCCAAACCTTCCAGCGACAAGGGAATTTGAAAGCCTTATTGGTCTGGAGGACAAAAATGTTCAGGAAAGAAGCTCCATGAATCTTAAAAAAACAAATTTATATGATTTTTTCACCASTAGAAACCTTATCTTCCTCCTCCTCCTGAGCCATCCCAATAAACTGTTTCGCAAACAGCCTGGAGCGARTGATATTAATTTAATTCTAACGAGAGCTATCGTCTTCCTCCTCTAAACGTCAGCCCGGGCACAAAAAAAGGATGTTATTTCTTCGAGGTGCCGGCTCAAGAAATGAAACAGCAGCAAACAATCCGTTCAGTCCCAAGCTAGGCAATGAATAAACTCTCCAAAAATCAAGCATGCAATTAAGAACTATCATCCCACATCCACGCAGAGGCAGAATTAAGTTTGCAAAGACCTTTCTTAAGCCCTTCGCTACAAAACCCAAATATTAAGCAATTTTGGGGCCACAGAGCCCTGTGACTCTTTAAAGGGAAGAATGCCAGAATTCGCAATAACCACCATCCCAAAGGCACTGAGCCCACTGCTTTCACCATGTTGCCTTCAAAATCATCTTTATTAAGATAACCTAGATTTATAAGGTACATACAGGGCTTAATTGCTTGCCTACCTAATTCTGCTCTACACAACTTCTTTATATGTTTTGGCATAAGGGTTTTCCAAACCCGTTTTGCCAGTAATACTGAAGAATATGGTATTGATTGCTTCCACCACAGCGAAGAGGATTTAGGTATCAAAACCACCCCATGAAGAGAGAAGCGCAAGATTTAATCCCTTTGCTTTGGGGGGAAATCAGAAAAAAACTCAACTCCCCTACACAGTGTTTTAGTGCATCACTTAGTAACCGATTCACTTTCCAAACTCAAAATTCTTCCTCGAGACCCGAGCGTAATAGGTGGAAAAGCCAAGCCAAGTCCTATCCAAGGGGACTCAACGCCGACCTATCCGGCCTCACCAAATCCTCCKACCACCAAGAGCAAAGAGACTTTCTCCCAAGGGCTCCAGGTGACGACACGTCATCAATTTCATGGTAGAAGAGYTGATTTTTCCCTTAGAAATCAGAGCACCCACAATGGTGCTTTTTCCAGTTACACCTGGTCGTCCTTGCACTTGATGCTGTTACCTTCTTAGCAGCTTTTAAAAGAAAAGCTTCGGGAATTCAGAAAATGACACATGCAACTGAGCTGGCAAAGCCTCARTAAAGTCCAGCCTTAGTCCCACTTTTTTGGTTTTCCTTATCCGAGCAATTTGTCCTAGGGTCTTCATGTAACTTCTCCCCATTTCCCTCGATGTTTGGCCATCCCTTCGCGGCGGAGCGACGCGCGGCCGGGCATCGGTTTGTGGCTCCTGTTGATTTAGGAGTGTGCACAGTTATTTTTTAACTCGGTGTTTAGCTCGCGCAAACAGTCCCCAGCCGCACCGCACATCGATTAAAATTTTCTAGACGTGCAAGATGAGCACCTTTMAGAACGCAGCAAGGGATGAGCTATGATTTTTATGAGCATTTTTAAGCCCTTCTTTCAGGGGAAAGAGAGGGAGAAAGGGGCTGGGGCTTCTTTGAATGGCTGCAAAGAGGGCTGTACAACCCTACTTGCTAGCAGGGCTTCTATATGTCCATAGGGTTCAGCTGTCAAACCATCCACAAACAGGCACGTGCCACGGCAACACAACACTCTTCTTGAGGGGACGACAGGAAAACTAAGGGATCRCCCAACCAGGCAGTCTCTAACTTCGAGTGTGAGAACGCATGAAAACACCTGCAACTATCAACACTTTGCTTCCTCCGTCTGGACCGTTCAAGAATCTTTGGGGAGTACAGAGTGATTTTCTACAGGGTCAAGACAGGACTACAGCAAGCACGTAGTTAAGTTAAAACACTGGGAAGTCCCCACTCAGAACCATTTTACTGCTATTAACTTTTTTTTTTTCAGAGGAAAAAAGCTGAAACTACCCTTGTTCAAAAACCAAGATCTTCCCAAGCTCTGCAGGCAAAGACTGTTGGGTCTAAACATCCCAAAATAACGAGGCTGATGCCTGAACAAACCACCAAAAAGCTCTGCCAGTTGGTTTCTTCTCATTCACTCCAAACCTTTACCAAGTCCTCATCATGCTACATTACGCCCGCTACAAAACATTTTAACAAATTTTGGTTTTAAAAACCGAAACTCCCCGTTTCAAACAAATGGCATTCCCAGCTCCAGCTCTATTTTTAAACGCGCTGTGTACCTCTCATTCATTTCTGTTCCTGGAAGCTGAGCCATTTTGAGTGAAGTCACATCAGTTAAAGTTCCATTAAAAATGCAAAAAGCTTCAGCACTGCAAATAGCATAAAGCAGCACGGTATTTTAAGAAGTGTCTGCCTGCAACGGAGCCCAACACATGCAACGTGTTTAAAGGAAAGGACATCCAACACTGGATCTTTAAGGAGCATTACAGTCGTTTATAGGACTACATAGGTCACGAGATACCCTGCTCTAGTTGGGGCACGCTAAGGTGAAAAGACCTGCAAATGGAGAGAAAGTYCATCCAAAGTCATAGCGAGCACAAGAAACGATTAGATGACTTTTTTGCTCATTTATTTCTCTTTAAGGAGTTAAGCCTCACTTGTTAAATCCTGTTATGCATGAGCATAAGCCACGTGCAATCAATGTAAATGAAGGCTCCCATGCAAGTGAGTCTTGTTACTGCCGTTTAACTTCAGAAATGCCGGTCAAAGATGACAGCACCTCAAAAATGCCTAAAGAAATGCAAATATCTCCGAAGTAAGCCCTTAATCCAAGTTTCTCCTCATCCATTTGCAATAGTCTAACTCTGTAAAAATGAAAGCAAACACCCAACAGAGCCAGAGTGAACACAGCGTCTAAAATAAACTGCTCAAATTTGGTTTAGGTATCTCTACCTGCAGAACTCTTTCCTCTTAAAATTTCTCTCTTTCTCTAACCAAGAGGTCCATAAAAACAGTCCGAAACAGGATTTGATCTCAAAAAAAAAAAAAAAAAACTCATGACAATACTTTTTCTGTGTGTGATTAGTATAAACAGGTGATTTTATGTTCTATAGGCAAATCTACTGATTTTAAGGTGGCAGAATTTCCCACTTCTGAATTTCTGCATCACCCACGAGAGAAGAAATCATAACTAAGTCTTTAGGAACTKCAAGTCCCGCTCAGAAAAGCACGATGGGCATCACCATACATACATYTGTGCTAGAAAGATTCTCATGTGGCCCAAAATAAGAAAAATAAAACAGACATGTTCCAGCCCACGTCCTTAAAGGGTATTTTGGCACTTGAGTACCCAACTTAGCCGTACTTGGCGAAAGATATTCCCTAAAATGCCTTGGGAGGATTAGCCACGAGTGAAGTGGAGAGACTCCAAGTCTTTGTTCCTCTGTAATTCCAAGAGGTGAAGCCTCCCTCAAAGGTAAGTGTAGGAAAAGGCAGATCTCKCATCCCAAACCAAGGAGCTGGGTGAGCAGATGCCCCACGTGGCTTCGCATCCTCTCTCTAGCAGCTTCCCAGTAGGATTCGGCTCGGCATCTCCTACAGCCTAAGCAACGCTAGTAACGGAGCATTTTGGAAACTCCTCCCGCACTGAGCTACTCTGTATAAGCAATATTTACAGGGAGAAGAAATTCACACTTCAGTTTCCCATGTGCCAGGTGAAGAAGCCCAATCCCTGGGCGATACACTTGTGTCAGATCTGAAATAACCAGTAATCTGCAACAGAGGATTCTCTGACACCCCTGGATAGGGATATACAAAGCCAGGGAAGCAAAGGGAACCAGCAACACCAATCCAGATGCAAACTTGACGTGGTCCCAGAGCTGCAAACACCAGCACACAGCAAGAAACCTTTTGGAGAAAATAAATCCCAGCTCTCCTATCAAACACCAAATGCCTTTCCCTTCATTTTGTCCCTCTTTATCACTGCAAAAGCTCAGCTCCAACCTGGATCCTCTGTCTACACGTATTAGGGGAAAAAAAAAAAAAAAAAAAAAAAAAAGCAGGATGGTTTTCCAAAAATCAGGTAGTAACTATTCCATCTAAGACATGAGCAAAGAGCATCTCCACGAAGCCTGCACAAAAATGAGAAAATATTCAGCTCTCACTACCACGGCACCGCTGGCCTTCCAGCACAGCCATTATGTGGCCGTGCAGGCAGTGTCTTCATTCATTAACTATCCATCCAAAATGTGCATCTAGGGATAAAATAAAAAAAAAACCTCACACAAAAACCAGCACCCGAGGCGAGCATAAGCTTCTTCCAAAGGTGTTTCCGCCATCATTAAATACATTTTTCACTCCCCCAATAAATTCTGCCATGGAATTGCAGCCAGCTACTGCTTTTAGGAAAACGAGCCCAGGTCCAGTTTTCAGTGACCTACTTCTAAAGCAAAATTCTACAAATACAATTAATGAGACAAAAAAAAAAAAAGGCAATAAATTCTGTTTGGCATATCATTAAAAGCCTTGAGGAAGAAAGTCCAGGATCAACTAAAATTCAGCATTTTTCTTGCCAGGAGGCAGATGACCAGTACTAGCAGATTACCAGTTAAAAAAGACCTGCCTCTGTCGAAAACCCCTCCTGACCAACCACACGTTTAGGCAAAGGCATCCAGAACGCAGCAACCAAAAAGCCAAAAACTAATCGTTCTCTTACTACTTAACACTTAAAAAAAAAAAAAAAAAAAGTTAAAGCCAGGAGCTCCCAGCAAAAACTGGGACTGAAAAATTCCAGCTCGGACTCCTCTCTCAAAGCCAAGTGGCGCGCTGGGCTAGGCCGCGCGGGTCCCAAACACAGGCCAAAGCGGCGCCCAGCTGAAAACACGTACAACGCAGGCCCAAAACTGCACTTTATCAACACCAAAAACAGGGTGGTGGAACTGCGCGCGGCCGCCGCTCGCGTTCGAGCTCCGCAGTCACCTGCCAACCTCCCAAAGCTGCTCTGAGGCCGGCGCGGGTTTGGGCCCGGGCTCGGAGGGACCCGTTAGAGCGGGTTTTGCTGTCATCCTGCCCATGAACCGGGCTCGATTTGKCGCATCGGCCGCGACACGAACGCGCGGGAGAGCTGAAGCCTCCCCAGGCCCTGCTGCGGCGCAGGGCGCTCTCGTTCTGCGGGGGGACATCGCTTCAGCTCCGAAAACCGCCGCCGACGCTCACGCTCTGCTAAAACCTCTCAGTGGGGAGGCTGAGCCAGGCTCGTCTCTCCCCGCGCACGCTCTGGAGCACCACGAGGACGGCCTGCAGGGCCGGGAAAGGCTCTAGCCCCGTGAGCGGCCCTGCAGAGCCCGGCGCTCAAGGCCTGCGGGCGCCTCTGTCCGCAAGGCGGCCGGTGGCGGCCCCCACGGCCGCGGGGTCCCGCAGGAGGCTGGAGGCGCCGGCCCCGTCTCGCCCGCCGTGCGCCCGGGGCCCAGGGGCCGCTCGGGGATCTGATGCAACAGCCGTGCGCGCGTGCGGCGGGGATACAGGTGAGGTCCAGGTCGAAGCCATCCTCCTGGTAGCGCCTTTTGTTCCTGCTCACGATCTCCTTGATGATGGCGGTCATGTCGGGGAGGCGCGGGCCGCTGCGGGACGGCGGGAGCG
>NW_020455489.1:597086-598804 GCF_003342845.1 Nothoprocta perdicaria | reverse complement strand
GGCCGCGCCGCCGGCGCCGCCTCCCGCGCCCCCCCCCAACGGCTCCCGGCCGCCCCCAACGGCCCCAACGGCTCCCGACCGTCCCCAACGGCCCCCGGCCGCCCACAACGCCCCCCGGCCGTTTCCCGGAGCGTCACGGGCGCAAAGAGCCTCCCCTGGCCCTGGAGGCGCGGCAGACGCACTTTTTAAACAAATATTATTTTTTAAGAAATAGCCCCATCTCGACGCCGGCAGGAGCCGAGAGGCGTTTTAACGCGGGCATCCTGCAGTGAAAAGCAGAGTGTGTCGGCCGTGGCTTTGAGGCGGCCCTGCCGCCCCCCAAAACCCAAACGGCTCCTGTGGGGTGAAAAGGAGCTGCGTGCTTTCCAGCAGGGCGGGTGCCGTTATCCCGGGCTGTGGGATGGAAGGATGGATGGACTGCGGCAAAACAGATGGCCGGCTTTTGAGAGTGGGAGAAACAACAATTAAAAAAAAAAAAATAAAGCCAAAAAGATCCTAAATATTTTCCGGCAGCATCAATAATTCAAACTCCCATAGTGTTTTCCTAGTGCCTGAAACGCAGGCAGGCGAATGAGGGATTATCCCTTTTCCCCTCTTTTTCTGTTCCTGAGAGGTGATTACAAACGCTAGCATAAGCCTCAAATTAACAGCAGAAGCTGCCGGCATCCCTGGTTGTATCCCGTTTGCTTTACGCAGCATTGAAGGGAAATTGGCATGCAGAATAAAAGTAAAATGCCTAAAAAATATAATTTTATTTAACAAGGGAGACTAGAGGARCTGCAGTAAAAGGGAGGCCTTCTGTAAATCAATAGGTGTTTTTAGATGTTGACGCGTATTTATTCTTTGATTAAATATGGTGGGTTTTTTCCTTGGAAATGCTTTAGAAGCCTGAAGGAGGAAAACGGGGAAACCTGCAATGTTGCTGAAGTACTGGAGTGATTTCTAAACACCTTAAAGTCTTGTTTTTAATGTTTTAATGTAGATTTTATTAATCCAGAAAAAAAAAAAAAAAAAGCCAACCCAAACTACTTGTGGGCTACCTTGGGAAAATCCTAATTTTGAGTAAAATTAAATATGCTTTATAACTGCTCCTAAAAAGCGGATTCCCAACTGAGCTGCTTGACTTCCTTTCTATCAAGCCCCTGGACAACATATAAATCACGAGCAAGATTAAAATGCAGCGTTTGGGCTCCGTTTCGGAGAAAATCCAGGTCTAAGACGCTCTAAAAATCCAGCGATAGGTCGTGGGGGTGATGCAGGAATGGGGATGGATGGATCCAGGCATGGGGATGGACGGATCCGAGCCCTTCCCAAGCAGGTGATGTACCAAGGGGCAACGCCACGGATTACTTGCACTTTAAAAATACTTTATATACAATTACCCTTTCAGAGGACCCCTGCTCACATCCCACCGCGGAGGAGGTGGATGGCGGGGGTTTCCTTGGAAAATCCAGGGGTAAAACTGCGCGCTCTGTGTGACGGCTCATGCCTTGCACTGCCTCAGCGCGTGGCGGCTGGATATAGCTACAAACCTTAGGGATGCCGAAAGGAAAACGCTGCGCTTAGTGTTATTGGAGCTCATGGAGATGCTCGGAAGAGGAARGGAAGGCTGGAGTGGGACATCCGCCTGGGGGAAGAAAGGCCGTTTTACCTCATCCTTCACGCGAGACCTGCTCGATAGGAGCAGAATAAATATATTTGTATGTATGTATGTATCT
>NW_020455489.1:569198-596381 GCF_003342845.1 Nothoprocta perdicaria | reverse complement strand
GGCTTCCCCTCCCCCCGCCGCGGGCCGTAACGGTCGTAACGGCCGCGGCGAGGCCCTCCCCGCGCCCCTGGCCCCTTCCCCGCCGCGAGGAGCCTTCCCCCTTTACCGCGGCGGAGGGTCCCCGTGCTCCGGCCAGGCCCGGGGGCAAATCCAGGGCCCGGTGATCCCAGGCGAGGCCGGGAGCGTTCCCACCCGTTTTGCCCGCGCGGGGGAAAAGGAGCGTCGCTTCTGCGAGGCTCCAACGGGGAGATGCCTGGGAAGCAGCGCGGCGAAGGAGGGCTCCGAGTATTGGCGCAGTTTTGTGTGTGCTTTAGAGGTTTTCTTCACCTCCAGCAAGCCCCCTTGATTTACAGGGGCGACCCTTGCAAGTTCCCCCTCYTACAGGGGGGTTTTCCCTTGTTTTCCCATGTGCCACATCCAGCATCTTCAGTTTTCCGGGGATATTAATAGCTCCGAAGACGAGCGATGCCAACATAGATGCAGCTTCCAACTCTTAACCTTGCCATACCCCAAACCAAGTCATACACCTTTTTTTTTTTTTTTTTCCTTTTAAAAATGCTGACGCTTGAGCACTTTTCATGAGATACTTTTCCTGAGTACCTTGAGCTACTCCCTGGTCAACTTTATGCCTGCTTTCTGCATGGAAAATACAATTCTATAAAACAGTGTTTAAACATAAAGCAGTTTTTTTCCCCTCATTTTTGATTATGTTTCTCTGCTTCCTTCCTTCCATCCTGCATTTTGTTTTTTGCGTTTAGGGCTGCAAGATGGTCCACGCCGAAGCGTTTTCCCGTCCCCTGAGTCGCAATGAGGTGGTCAGTTTAATTTTCCGCTTGACGATATTTGGCGCTGTCACGTATTTTACCATCAAATGGATGGTAGATGCCATCGATCCAACCAGGAAGCAAAAAGTAGAAGCTCAGAAACAGGTAGGGGTGTTGGACGTAAATATTGTTGCTGACGTGCTATCTCCTGGACTCCTCTTTGTGCAAAGAAATTTGCTACCTCAAAACTGGAGTTGGAATAACCGACAAAGGAAATGCAAAAAAAAAAAAGTGATTAGATATCACAGAAATCAAAAAATTAAGAGTTTTTTTTTAGCAAATGCCAGGTTCCACGCTGCTATTTTCGTCTGACACAAATCAAACTTAACAAATTCAAACAGCGTTTTGGAGCAACCTGTCTATTTTGGTACGGAAGGTTCTTTTTTTTTTCTTTCTTTTTTTTTAATGAAATCTTTGGTTAAAACTTGGGCCCAGCTTGAAAAGTGGACTTTCACAATCTGTGCTAATGCCAGCGATTATATAAGAGATTGCAATATCCCCAAAGCATGTCAGCCTTAACCGCAAAATTGAGCGTAGAGAGAAGGGGAATTGTGAAAGCGTGTTGACACAACAAATGACTTTTCCTTTTAAATGGAGAGAAAGAAAGCGCTGAATGCTGAAGAAAAATAGTGACTAACTTCTATGCATTATCTTTTTTTTTCTTTTTTAATTAAAAACAAATGAATCTTTACTCACTGCAAGTAGAGATTCTTTTTTAGAATAACATAAATGGTATTTTCCCTAAAAACGTGTTCATGTTACTTGCAGGGTTGTGAGTGAAATGAAATGTAATAAAGAAATGTGAAGAATCTCTAGAGTTAGCTTTAATGATCCCACATACCTTACGGAAGTGGTTCTCTGATGGGTTTCCCTATATTTCCCTATATTTTAGCCCTGTTCTGGACGGCAAACCTAGTGTTTTAATGTTTGTTTTGGTTGCGTTTYAGGGCACAATATATGACTTGTAGTTTTGGGGGCACGGGGTGGTGTGACATTTATCTGATGGGAACTTAGACATGTGACTTAGTTTCACTCAAGTGACTAGTAAGTCATTAGGAAACAGCAGAGCCTTCTACTTCATAATGCTGTGAGCGTTTTTCAGATGTGTCTTACTGAGAAGCTCACATTTCTACCTTTCAGACTCAAAATAGCAGCTCTTAAAAAATGACTTTTGAATCAACTAACCATTCCTTCTTCCATTTTTTGCTTAATCTTTACTTTTTTTCCCTTCCTTCAGGCTGAAAAGCTAATGAAGCAAATTGGAGTGAAAAATGTCAAGCTCACCGAGTATGAAATGAGCATTGCTGCGCATCTCGTAGACCCCCTTAGCATGCACGTAAGGGACTCTGCACAATTGCCCCTCTTTCCTACAGGAGCACTTGGGATGTGGAAGATCTTGGCTGCTTTTATTTCTCATGTATATGTGTGAAAATATACAGAAAATATTTCTGTCATTTCATACAAAAATTGCATCCTAACAAAGTAGGTTGTTTTAGTCACTTAATTTGAGGCTTTACACTAGTTTGAAGCTTTTTATAAGTCCTCCTTAAAAAAAAAAATCTCTGCCTTTTTTTTTTTTTTTTTTTATTGGCAGGCATGATAAAGATTCCTAATATCGTTTTTCCATTATCAGGTCACCTGGAGTGATATTGCAGGCTTGGATGATGTCATTACAGATTTGAAAGACACAGTCATTTTGCCCATCAAAAAGAAATACTTGTTTGAGAATTCCAGGCTCTTACAGCCACCTAAAGGTAGGAAAGAATTGTTACGGACTCCTTAAAAGAAAAAAAAAAAAATATGATTACTTAGAAAAGAGGAAATTGTTAACAGTTATCCATAGTAACAGGAGTTATGGGTCAGAGCATGTTTATTCCTCTCCTTTTGCTCCTCCTTTTTTCTTTTTATTTTTTTAAGATCAAATTGTTCTTAAACCATGTTCTTAAGAGAATGATTGTTCTTTAGTTCTTGAAATCAGTTTTTCTTGCATGCAGTCCATTTTGTCTTCTGAAAATCCTCTAAATACTGTTCATTATTCCCTATATCTATGACCATCTTGTCTTTGTTTCATGAACTAACTCAAGTAATCAAATAAAAAATAGCACTTTTGTAGCAAGTTGCTTTAATCTTTCCAGACTACTCACTATTGAAGTTGCAGGTTGAAACTGTCTGGAGTAATTTCACGATCTAATAAGCTGAAGGAAAAAGATTTATATTATTTGTTCATTTATTTTTAGCCAGACTTTCCACACAGGGCAAGGTCCCTAGTTTTATTAGCGCCTTGCATCACGTGTTAATAAAAAGTCACTTCAGAGAGATCGTGTTACTTAAGGTCATCAGTCACATTAACATGAAAAAAAGGAAAACCTTTGTAATTCTCTGTATGTACCTTTTTTTTTGTTGTTAAGTTGTTTTCTTTACATGATAGAAAAGAATTAGTGTGAATTGCTTCATTATGACAAGTTTATCATACTTTAAAAGTCATCGGGTTATTTATGTAGTTTCCCTTCTTTTTCCTCTGGGATACTTTTTAATAGAGAGTTTGAATCCAGCTATAAAAGAAAAAGGCCTCTCAAAAGCTCATTGAAAAAAATAGGTTTTTTTTTCAATTTCGTCTTAAATTTGCAGTCGTAAAAATAGAATACTCAATTTTCGAACAAATGTCTCATCAATTTGACAGTATTTTTAGATATTCTTATTTTTTTATATTATGCTAAAGGCATGTTAAAAATGTTACTGTGTTTAATACGATGGAACACTATAAACTCGTTTTCAAATGGGATGAAATGGGATCAAAAGCCTGTATGCAATCGTGGCTGTTASAGCAAAGCAGCTTTTAACACCCTTCCTTTTTCAGGAGTACTTCTGTACGGCCCTCCCGGTTGTGGCAAAACACTGATTGCCAAAGCTACGGCCAAGGAAGCAGGTTGTCGATTCATTAACCTGCAGCCTTCGACGCTGACTGACAAGTGGTATGGGGAGTCCCAAAAACTGGCTGCCGCCGTCTTCTCCCTCGCTATAAAGCTCCAGCCGTCCATCATTTTTATCGATGAAATAGGTAAAAAGAAAACAAAGCTGCCTGCAGATGGGATAAAGTAACATTAAAGTGCAAGCTCAGGTTGATGGGTGTGTTTATGTAGTGCTCTTTAGAGGGAGCGACGCCAAAGCCAGGTTTAGTCACAGAAGTCGTATGGAAAAGCAACAATGATGAAATAGGAAAAATAGAGGAAATTTCTGCTGCGTATTTTGGGTTGGGCTGAGCTGGTTCTTGCGAGAAGTTTTGCTTCTGCAAAGGTACCTATCCAGGAAATTCATCTGCACTTTGACACCGAGTGTTTTGTGTCATAAGGGAACATGGTAGGGAATAAARTATGGGATTAGGAGAGCTGAGGCATAGTAGCCTGATAGGCTGAAAAAGTAGTGGGAAAACTGCAGTCAGGAAGGCAGCAAAGGTGCCAGTTGCTCAGTGAAACTTTTCAGTTTGGGTGACAATTGAATTTTCCGGGAATTCAGGAATTCCCGGAATCTGGAGACCTCACAATATACACAAGATTTGAGACAATTTCTTGTGATAAGCACATAGATAAGTAACATGCCTGAAAAAAAAAAGTGTTTGAAAAAAACCCTAAGGTTCCACTTTCTTATCCTTTGTCATAGGAAATAATTCCTATTTGTTGTSAATGCTTCTTAAAAAAAATATTTGTAAACAAAGAATAATACAGGTCTGCACATGAGAACGAAAATGATGTGGGATTGAAAGTAACCGCTTTACTGAATCCTTGAACCCAGATTCCTTCTTGCGAAGTCGCTCGAGTTCGGACCACGAAGCTACAGCCATGATGAAAGCTCAGTTCATGAGTCTGTGGGACGGTCTGGACACCGATTACAATTGTCAAGTAAGTCTAAGATGGCATGAAAAGCATCAGGTCTCGCTTCCAAGTTAGCGTTTGTTGCTGCAGCGTGGTGCCCGTAGTGACCACCAGGAGCTTGTCTGCCTGTCAGTGTGGTATGGGAGTGAGATGAATTATATTAATGGATCTTTCTGTTCTTAAGAAGGCTGTTTTTTTTTGTTTGTTTGTTTGTTTGTTTTTTAAGGGGAGGGTGCTGTTTTTTAACTTAAAGAGGTCCTCTTTTCACGTCTGAATAATAGTGCTGTGAACCTTGAGCTGCCAAAATTAGGAATTTAAAACAGCTTTGAAAAAAAATCGTGTCAGCAATATTTTCCAAGTGACTCCTCGATTTCAAGAAAGATATGGAAGATCTGAGTATGCATCCTACTTGTTCTAGTGTTTTTACTTCTCTTTTGAAAAGCAGTAGACTAGCAAATTTCCTTTGAGTTGGGAGGGTTTTTGAATGTTGAGATTTTATTTTTCTGATTCGGATTTTTTGTTTGCTTGTTCTCCTTGGTTTTCAAACCGGATGGTTGCTCGTAATTATTTTGCTTACTTGACCCGTTRCACACAAGAGCAGCGAACTTGTGTGTGTAACTGCTGCTAGAAGGGACCCCGAGGTGTTTGTGGAGCCCTAAAATCCGAGTCTTTTGGCCTGTTTGGCCCGTGTAACGAGGCCTCTAGGTGGCAGAGTCGCTCTCATCCAGGCCCGGACACAGCCCGGAGCCCGTTGCGGAACACTGATCCGGAACTAAAGAGCGGCCGCCCGTCAGGACGCTGTGGGCATTGGATATTAATTTCTCTGGCATAATTCATTCTCTTGACTGATTATTTACCATGTACATAGCTTAAAATAACAAGTGCACGAGGCTGATGTGTGCTGGAAGCGAATTTGTTCTTAAACTAACTACTTTGGTCTGTTCAAGTGAGGTAAATACTCTGTATTGAATTTGGCTCATGTACGTGCAATGCTTTGCTGTTAAGTTGTCTCTTCTGTTCAGATGTAGCACTGAAAATGCTGGGTTTTTTTTTTTTTTTTCATAGCTCAACAAAATGCTTCCCTTCACATTCCTTCTGCACTCGGTTCCCGATGGGAACTAAACAGATGTCAGCGACATCTATACGAGAAGAAGTTTGGGGTTGCCCCTTGTTGCTTGAGCTTTGAAATTAGGCTCATWGGGCTTCAGGCTCGTGTGGTACCACTGCTTCCCTAAGCTCTCTGTTTAAATCCAGCTGCTGGAATCAGTACCAGGAAACATGCAACTTCCTTCGGTGTTAACGTGCTCGATGAAGTTAGGGAGAGGCACGTGCTTGGCTKTGAAACTTCAGGACAACGACGTTTTTGCAGGCTGCCTGCAGGCTCACGGCTTTTCTCTGTCGCTCTGCACAGGTGATTGTGATGGGAGCCACCAACCGGCCCCAGGACCTTGACTCTGCCATCATGAGACGAATGCCGACGCGGTTTCACATCAACCAGCCCGTAAGTGCGGCCCTCTTCGCTTGCACAGTTTGCCTAAACGAGGGGCTGAGCAGTGAGCATCACCTCATCAGCCAGGAAACATTGATTCCTCAGAGGAAAAGAAGGGAGTGAAATCTGCATCCCAAAACTTCCACTCTGCTTCATACCYTCTACAGTCGGGCACAACAGGCGGTCTGGAAGACTGTTCTTGTACCCTTCATGACTTATGCCACATAGTAATTAATATCTTACCGCTTCTATGCATTTTGCTATGGTCATCCTTGTCCAAGTGTGTTAACAGCACCTGCACCCGTGGTGCTCTCATGAGTTTGGGACACATTTGGTATTGGGAGAAGCGAACAAATGGCTTCGCTACCTGCATTTTGCCTTGTTAGTAAGGCTTAGGGCTTGCCCATTTCTTCTAAAAACTGCAGTTACTAACAGTGTGTGATGAGTATTGCTTAAAATTGCCTGACAATGACCAGTTGAATTAAGTATTTTTTTTAAACAGGCTTTTTAAGCAGGGCAGTTTATCCTTTTCATCTGATAAGGCTGTCTATTTGCAGAACGTCTATTAAAAGCACCCTGTGGATCTAGGGAGTTGATGCTCTGTTAAAGATGGCTGGGAMACCTCAGCCAAAAGCTGCTATCACATAGGGCAAAGCGAGGCTAAATGTCCGATGGTGCCTTTTTTCTCCCCCTCTATTCCTACCATTATTACAAATGCATGTGCTGAGATGTTTAGTTTCATGTGCCCCTGGAACCAGAGCACTCCAGGTCTGCCCCTGCCGGGTGATTTGGCCCTYGTGCGGATACCTTCCCTTGGTGTGCAGCTTTGCCTCCCATTTGAGGGATCAGTCTGCCGCCGAAATTTGACTGCAGGTCCGTGCAGCACAAAGCTGAGACGTTACAAACTTTGCTTTTTGTTCTTTAATAACACAAATCCCTTTTGTTTAAGGCTCTGAAGCAGAGAGAAGCAATCCTGAAACTAATTTTGAAAAATGAAAACGTAAGTAGACTTCTTGCAGTGGTTCATCTGCTGAGTTGCTGTGGTGCTGAACGTAAGCTCTAGAGTTGCGGAAAACATGTTGTGTAATTGTCCTTTTCAAAGCAGGTTATATATTATCTACCAGAGTATTTCTGATTACAGCGTAGAAATCTGTTGTGGCTTTAGGTGTGGCTTCAAATTAAAGCAGAATTGCGTTGTGGTTTAAGCACCTGCTACTAGAGCAGTAGTAGTCTCGGCTTTCTTGGTGAAACCCTATCTCCGAGGAAAATCACTTAATTTCTCTGTCTCCATTTCCCTGTTGTATAACGAGATAATATATTTCTCTCCCTGAGGATGCCAAAGATGAATCTGGAGGGGGGGAAAAAAAAGTCGAAAGGCAGGTAAAAATATTTAGCAGCAATTACGTGATGTACTGCTGTAGAATAGTGTGACTGGCTTGGAAGTTACCGCGTTCTGCCCTTTCTTTTTGGACAGGTGGACAGGCACGTAGATCTCCTGGAAGTCGCTAAGGAAACGGACGGCTTCTCAGGGAGCGACCTGAAGGAAATGTGCCGGGATGCAGCCCTGCTGTGCGTGCGGGAGTACGTGAACGCCGCCTGCGAGGAGGAGAAGTAGGTGTCGTCCCCGCTGCCTACGACAGCTCAACAGCCCCTGCCATCCGGGTAGCTTTTCTGCAGCACCTGACTCATTATTTTGTTTTTTCCCCCTCTTTTTCCTCCTGTAAAGCCACGACGAAGATGAAATCCGGCCCGTGCAGCAGCAGGATCTACAGAGGGCGATCGAAAAGATGCGAAGATCGAAGGACGCCACGCTGCAAAATGTCCTGATGCATGTTAGTTTAGATTAAGGTTGCCGAGCGTGTTTGCAGTTCTGACGTGATTTAGTTTGTTGGCTTCTGTAATCAGTGGAAACGGTGTAAGGGGGGGAGCGGGGATGTTCTCTGAGCAAGGGAGTTACGTTTCTGGGATTGTTTTTTTATACTGCAAATTCTAAGTTATTGAAATGTAGCCACGCGCGATTAGAGATGTAACAGTAGATCATGATGTGGAACAATTATAGCCCCGACCAAGAGCAGCTGCCTGTGTCTCGTCCCGTAATCGCTGCCCTGCGTCGCCTTGAAGCAGGTGCTGATGTGGTGCCGAGGAGTTTGTGTATATATGTACAAGCGTGTGTGTATGTATGAAATGTATATATATCCACACATTTTTTATATATATAGACAACCTGTAGATAACTTGAGTATGGAAAAACGACAAAAAAATCTTTTCTACTTGCTGAATCAAACCAGATCAGGAGATGTGTAGGTTCAAGTCATCTGTAGTCCAATCACACTTACTTCTTCCTTTCAGCAGCCAAGATGAAGGTAGAAATTCTGCTTCCAGGATAATTTCCGGGCAAAAAAATAAAACTACTCCTGCGTTTTCTTTCACGTTACCRCTTGAAGTCTGGTTCCGTTTAGTGAGGAGAGCAAAACTGCTCTGCAAAACGTTCGAATACTTTTTATTTTGTATGAGTCCTGCTACTTGAAGATATTTAATGCCTTGAATGCTATTTTTGTATTTTTTTTTCCCCCGCTTTACAACTGCTCCTATCAGCGTGGAGGCTCCTCAGCTGCTCTTTCACCACCCCCCATGCATTAAGCTAAGCTCTCTGCAGAACGGGGGCTCCCGGAGGTGCTGCGTGTTGCGAGGAGGACTCGCTGCCCTTCCGTCCCCTCCCACGCCGGGCTGGGGCAGCGCCGCAGCCTCGCGCCGCAGCACGTCCTGCAAGGCCTTGCACGGAGGCAAGAGGCCGTGGGTCGCGCCGCGGGGCGTCCTCACCTGCTCCCCTTTGCCGCGGGCAGCGGGGCTCGCGCGGAAACCTGTAATGACTTAGCAACGTTCTGCTGTTCTTGCTGCTACCAGTTGAATAAATTTATGTGAAACGATGCGACAAAGGCAAAGGGTTAAAGAAGTGGAAGGGGAGAAGCTTTTTGCTCGTGTTAGCCAATAGGGTTTTTATTGTTTTATTTTCTTCTCCTCACTGTTTGCCATGAACAACTGGAGTGCCTTTCRTTTGCGCCCACGTTGTGCAATGCCCCTTACGCAACACCTGGTAGTTTGACTCCCTTTAATCCCCCCGAATCYACGGGGCTTGGGGAGAGGGAGTTTTTGGGGGTGGTTCTGCTTTAAAAATCTCCCCCCACCCAAAAGCGATGAGATGCCACAGTAATAATTTATATTCTTCCAACAGGGAGAGAGGCAAGACRAGGTAGCCGGTACACACGTAGCAGGGAGTCCCGCAGCTCCCTCCGTGCTCGGCCCGCGCGCTGCCCGCTGGACAGCGAGAGCAGGGACCACGAAACGTGTTTTCTGAGCAGGTTTGAAGCGTTGGCTGGGCCTGGCGCGGGGGAGCAGGGGCATCCTCCGGCGGCCGGCTCCTGCGATTCCCACCAGGAAAAGGAGCCTTGTTGGGCGGGACAGGTGGCTCTTCTGGCAGGAAAGACATAGGCCCAGGAAGCAAAGACTGTTCAGCTATTCAGCCTCAGCCTGACAGCGGGTTCAGTACAGCTTGTCCCCAGGCTGTGGAGCAGCTAATCAGAAACCTTTGGAATAGCCTCAAGGAACCAAGGCTAAAGGAGCAGAGTGTTTTTCCCTCYGGAGGGCAGTGGCGGCGCTCGGCGTCCCGGGGAGCAGAGGGTCAAAGCCAAGAGGGGCGCGGAGGCGCTGGGCGAGTGTGGCACCATGCGGAGGGACCAAGAACCCGGCAAGAAGCGCCAAGGAGGAATTAGTTGCACGTATAAATATTTATTTGTACTTAAAGTGAGTGTTTTGCAGCAGAGTATCAAGTTCAGAATATATTAAATCATGAGATGCATCAGTCGAGGTACAAATTCCAGTCTCGTGTCTTCAATAAATACCCTATAAAAAGTCTAGGCGATGTACTCTGTTTTAATCGGAGGTAATCAGCATCCTAGGCTATTTGGAAGGCAGCACACAACCTTTAGGTTTTGCCATAACCACTTGGCATCTTCCTGAACCACTCGATTATTTTAAGGCTGAGAGGCAAGAGCGCTATTCTACTCTTTAAAAAATGGCAAATATTACATATAAATTGGAGTTGTGCTTTTGTCTTTTGGGTCCCTGCCAGAGGGGCTCCATACGAAAGGCACTGTGGCTACTGTGCTATTAACATTGTCTTTGCATTTTTTTTTTTTTTTTTTGAGGTATAATAACAGCTTTGAGCTTTTCCCTCTAAATACTTCTAAAAATTATCCCCCCCCCCCAAAAAAAACCCAAACAGATGACGTAATTGAAAAATAAAACACTTTCGCATAAAATATTTCCCATTGCTTGCATAGTTTTAGACGCTGCTCCGTGGCCACAGCGGACATTTCTCTTGAGACGTCGCTCACTGGGACAGGGGAAGAGCGTGATTGATTTTTGTTTTCTTAATGTAGACCTGTTTGCAATTAGAAGGGAAACTCGGAGAGGAGAGGGCTRTCTCCAGTTCATTTAAAACACATTCTGACTGGTTCTGGGGCTAAGGAACTAAGTGTAAATGCCGTGAATTTGTCGTTGCAGTAACGAACAAGTGCGTAGTTGTTTCCTTCCCTCCCGGCCGGCCTGTCGCAGCCGAGCACCACGGCGGAGCCGCGGCGGCGMCGCGGCGGGACGAGAGCAGGTGACGGCGGCTGCGGCGGAGGAGCGGGAGCAGCCGGCGGCACGGCCGAGCCCAGGCGCCCAGGGAAAGCAGCTTCGCATCGACCCGCAGGAACCTTCCGTCGGCCCCAGGGCCAGCTCTTCACGGAGCCACGTGACCGCCGCRGCCGCTCCTCCTTGCGGACGGGCCCTTGGAGTTCTCTCGCAGGCTTCCTGGCCTTGAAGCTGCCTCCTAGTACACCGCCGTTAAAAAAAATCCCATTAAAAGAGGACAGGAGAAAAATCCTGCTGTTGATTAGCAAAGAAACTCCCTGTTTTTTGGGAGGCCTCCCTGTTCTGACCAGCAGCAGGGCCACGCTGGTCAGGGGGGGAAAAGACAAGTCACTTATTTCTGTTTCATAAAGGGGGCAAATGTGCTTTTAAATGCTATTAATTATTGCAGGGTCSCCTCTGCATCAGGGACGGGAGCGTGGCCGCAGCAGCACAGAATGATCCGATCCGAATCCCGTGCGGGGCGACCGCCCTCCGGAGCCGCAACGCGTTGGGAACGAAGGGCTGCTCCTCTTCGCAGGGAAGCTCTCRGCGAGTTCAAGGGGAGAAGCATCAGCCTCAAACTACTTCTGATTAGTTAAAAAATAAAAATAAAAACTCTGACCTTGTTCGGAAAAAATCCTAGAGTCAGACTATGGAAAATGCCGAGTAAACTGATCTGTTATCACAGGAAATCAATCAATCACTGCTCACTCTTAACATACACGTTTCTAGGGAGAAGTGGCCCTAATTCTTTTTCTCCAGCGACTGGTAGTACTCGGTCAGGACTTTCCAAGCTTTGGGGGCCATGAAGCCGTCCGGTGGATCTTCACCTTCCCGAGCAAGTTTTCTCATGCGGGTGCCGGAGATGAAGTCAAACTCGTTGTGCCTATGGCAAAGAGGGAGAGGAAATTAGTACGCCTCTGATTTCTCTCAGAAATGTCCATCTTTCAAACCAGGAATGCCATTCCCCCCGGCTTTTCTCAGGTGAGCTGCAAGCCCGACGTGAGCTTAAACCAACGGCAGCGCTCAGGAGAAAAGYAAAGCGGGTGCTGCCGCCCGCGTTACCTCTGCGGGTCGTAGAAGTCCATGGCCTTCTTCACTTTGTTGTAGGCGGCGACGCGGAAGGGGATGATCTCCACGGAGGTGAGGCCCGGGGCCATGCTGAGCACCTTGCCGCCCTGCGTGGGCTCGTAGAGGTCCTTCTTGGTCTCGGGGTGCGGCATGCCCGCTGGGTCGCGGCCCACGATGTAGAAGTTGGCGCCGGCGATCATGCGGGCCCGGCAGTGCCACTGCACCTGCGGAGCCGACACGCGGCCGGCGTCAGGCTACCGCCCGCGAGCGGGCAGCTCGGCGAGCGCCCGGCGGCCGCGTTACCTCTGTGGGGCCGGCGTAGAGCATGGGAGAGGGGAAGATGGCAACGACGGTGGACTTGGGGTCCAGCACGTGCTCCTGCAGCACGGCCGCGTGCTGCTTCATCCGCCACTCGAGCGGCACGTCGTCGTCCTTGGTCCAGCCGCCCAGCGGGTGCAGGAGCAGCACGGGGTTTTTGTAGCCCCTCTCCAGCAGGCGCCGGCGCGTGTCCTGCATGAGCAGCGCGTGCCCGTTGTGCACGGGGTTGCGCAGCTGGAACGCAAAGACGGCATCTGGAAAGGAGACGTTGAGAAGGTCACGGGCTCGCTGCCGGGTCTGGACACTGCACCAAGCGACGGCACCGTGATTCACACATCAGACACGGTTCAACCTGGACCCACACAGTGGTGCCCTGTGGGGAGATAGTTCCATCTTCCACAGGCGGGATGGGCTAAGCCCAGGCTAAAAGACACTCAGTACAGAACTGGCCATGTGGGGAAGAACAGGGAAGTTACCTGAATTGCCCAAGCTGCTTCCCAGTTCCTCCAAAACTGCTCAGATTTGTTTTTACGAGCCCAGGCCGCACTGCCTGAGTCATTCTGGTCATCGAAATGAGCCCAGTGCAAGGAATCGAGCTCGCCAGACCACGCGGGTTTACCGAAAGCCTCCCCTTGCAGAGGAGCCTTTCAGCCTGTGCCAGGCTAGGGCATTTCCGAAGCGGCCTCTCGCGTTCAGAAGCATCAGTTCATAAATAAGGGGCTGACTGAAGGGGGCAAACTGCTCCGTGTCCTCGACCTGCTCGCGACTCCCCTCGTTGCGCTCTCTTTAAGCTTAATGACCAGTTGACCGTCACGTGGCCACCTCTCTGGTCATSTGCATGGCTACGTCGAGCGACTCGACTAGGGGGTTTCTAGCGACGGCGAAATCCCCAGGCTCCAATTCCCTGCCAATCCTGAGTCACCACAAGGAGCCAGGCCCAGGCTGCGAGGAGAGCAGCTGTGACAGCAAATCCAAGAGGGATTTTCCTCCGGGATGCCCAGCCTGGCTTAGCTCTTCATCAGCTCTCCACCTACACTTGAAGGCCAAGCAGACAGTGCCTCTATTCCGAGTGCTAGGCGTGGAAAGAGAGGGTCTGACTCATCCAGGAGGACACATGAGTCACGGACCTTCTCCGGGTCCTGTGTTTGGAAAAGCCCATTTTGGAAGCRGTTTCTGTCCTCCCCAGCTGCGTATTGCCAGCTCAGGAGCAGACCCAAAGCCTAAGGGGGCAGAGGAAGCAGGGAAAGAGTTGGAAAGCGTCAGGAATGGAGCACATGCATTGCTCTGTTGGACACAGACGTAAGGCCTGGGAGCTGCAGGGTCACAAAATAAAGGCGTCGGGGACCCAAGAGATGTGTCCTAGCTCCTAGCCCGGCGGCACCGGGCGCTCACCAGCGTTCATCTCTCTGAACTTCTGCTTGAGGCTCAGCGGCGTCAGGCGGTACTGGTCCAGCCCGTCGTTCCACTTGATCCTCTCCAGCACGAGGAGATCGCCGCCGACGAGCCAGTCCCCGCTCTCCATCACCATCTGCAAAGGGGGCGCGCGGGCGTGAGCGCGGGGCCGGCGGCGCGCTCGCCCAGCACGCGGCGACCGCGATGCCGGCGGYGCCACGGGGAACTCCGCCAGGTGCACAGCGGAGAAGGCGATGTCCTCACGGAATCACAGGATGGCTGAGGTTGGAAGGGACCTGTAGGGATCATCTAGCCCAACCCTCCGCACCCGGTCGTATTCAGGCAGGTTTGGAAAATCTCCAGAGCAGGAGCCTCCCCAGCCTCCCCGGGCAGCCTGTGCCAGGGCTCGGGCACCCTCACACTGCAGAAGTTCTTCCTCACATGGAGATGGAACTGCCCGTGTTGCCACTTACACCCATTGCCCCTTGTCCGATCACTGGCCACCACTGAGAAGAGCTTGGCCCCGCTCTACATTTTCCCCTTCAGGTACTTGCACACATAAATCACACCCTCCACCCGAGTTAACCTCCCGGAGCACAACCAAGTGGACGCTGCCCCCAAGGCAGACGAGGCGGGTGCCCCGGACGCCCGCCGGGCACAAACCCACCTTGACGTGCGGGTGCTTGGCGCAGGTGGTGCCCCAGATGCGGGCGCAGCGCTCCTCCTTGCGGTGCTCRAAGTACTCGGGGCTCTTCAGGATCGCCACCTTCCGCCCTTTGTAGGCGAGCGCGAACTTGCTGCAGCCCTCCAGGCGCTGCTTGTCCTCCGTGGAGATGGGCAGCACGATGGGGATGCTCAGGTTGATGATGCCGTCTGGTAAGAGAAGGCCCAGGTGACGTTAAACCTCTCTAAGTCCCTCCTCGGGGAAATGGGAGGCCATTTCTTTCCACAATTAGTTCAGGGATTCACCCTCTGTCAGGTTAAACTTATTCACTGCCCCTTTTTCTGCCCATCACTAACAAATACTGCTGCTCGCGAGACAGAAAGCTCCACGTGTTAGTCCTAGRGATGCTTCAAAGACACCTGGAATATTTCATTATTCCCTGGACTCGCTGGACGCTGCTGTTTCCCTCCCAGAAAGATTTGTTCCTTTCCGGTTAGCTTTACTGGATGTCTCTTGGAAACCCTGAAAAGCCCCTGGGAGGCAAAACCATGGATACCCGCCCTCCAAGACAGGCACCTCCGCCAAGACCRCTCTGGCTTGGCTTTCACCCAGGACCTTTGCCATGACTGAGAACATGAACTGCGTGTTCCTGCTCCCGTTGCTTCTTCCCACAGGGAAGTAACAGCCACCCTTTGCTTTTCCTTTCCTATCTGGAAATGTCTTTCTGCTGCCACTTTTCTTAGCTTATCCTCGTGGACTCCATTTTAAGTGTATTCTGGGTCTAGGGCAAGTTGGGATTTGCACATGMGGTTTCTTGTTCGATGTTCTCCCTAAATACCTGGAAGTTCTGCTGTGTTTTTCCCCCCATTTCCCCACCCTGCGACTCGGATCTTCCCACTTCCCCTTGGACGTCCCAATATCAACACACGGAAAATGACTTTCCCCTGGGTTTCCAGTCATAAGCAAGAACGAACAAATCACTGATTTGACTCTGATCTGACCGAAATCATTCTGGACCCTTGAGGTCCCTCATCGGATGATTTTAGGGTGAGGTAGTTCAGATCATTTTTATTAAACTGCTCATATTTATTGACTTAGATTTCATGGCAGGTACCGCTCGTCTGCAAGAGAGCGATTGAGAAGCACCTTCCTGAATGGGCAGGTACCTGGGAAGGGGCTCCCGTCGAGCAGGTAAAACATCCCT
Organism: Nothoprocta perdicaria; assembly: GCF_003342845.1. NCBI lineage: Eukaryota > Metazoa > Chordata > Aves > Tinamiformes > Tinamidae > Nothoprocta > Nothoprocta perdicaria. The sequence goes on along the minus strand of NW_020455489.1, from coordinate 580,876 downwards.
TCCTCCTCCTCCTCCTCCTCCTGCACCCCAGAGCGCGGTCAGTGCACCAGCGCGGGCGCCCCCAAATCACAAGGGGTCCCCACGCAATCATCGCCCACCTCGCATTTCAATAACATCAATCACTGATCATTCCATAAAGTGAGCAGGGAAGGACGCGGGTGGCGCAGGCAGCGAGCGCCGCCGGAGCCGAGCCTCTCCGGATGGCGCTCCCGAGGGCAGCRCGCGGAGCGGGAGCAGCTACGAATTACTCTGCCGGGATTAGGGTTAAGATGATTGAGTCATGGGCAGGCAGCACTGAGAGGCACCCTTGGTAGTCTTATTATTCAAAATAATGTCCAAAAAGAAAAAAAAAATTACTGTTTAGGAAAATTTCTAATTGGAGTCATTTGGACACGAGCTTGGGAATGGCTGTATACGTACCCGCTAGGGAGGAATTCTTTCCTGGGAGAACACAAACACAGGTAAGATCATTAATTCTTGCAGGCAACATGCACAGCGACAGTTCCACGAGTCGGAGCGGCGAGTTTAAGGCCACCGGGAGGCACTCAGGGGCTGCGGGGGCCTCCCGTCACATCCCAACCTCCGCGCGCCTCCTCGGGACTGGGAATTTTGGCAATGGATGCCACAGGCACCGCTGGGAGGCTCTGGGGGCGCAGGACAAAGCCCCATCCTTCCCCTGGAATGTGCCCCGGGCTGAGGTCGCACTCCCATTTCCCAACAGGGAGGACGGGAGCGCCGCAGCCTCCGACTACGGAGGTTCACGTTGCGCGGGGGGAAGCGCCGCTTCCCCCCAAAGGCTGCAGGACCAAGGCCCGGCCCCGCGCCGGTGACGGCCGCAGCGGGCAGCACACGGAGCAGGGACCTCCAAGGCACCCGCTGCCGCGCCGTGCGGATGCCCTGAGCCCCGTGGAGCACCCATGGATCACGGGGCTCCCGCGGGCCCTTTCTGGCTGTGTCCGATGCAAACGGCACACGCCAGCATGGACTTTCCCTCCGTCCTGCTGGAGGGAGCACTCCGGACAGGAAGAGGTCCATAGGGATGCATGTTTTAGAAGTTCTTGTATGCAGCCAACTAACAGCAATACCACAGCGCGATTTACTGCTGACAGCACGGAAAATACTGGTGCAGCACGAGGTAACAGGAATCCTAACTTGCACTGCCCCAACCAGGGGCCGACAGGTCCACCGAAAATGCAGCCGGGCACATCTTGCTCCTACTGAGGTGCCCAGCATCCCCCTTTGGACCCAGCAAGGCGTCCAAGGGGACCCCAAGGCGTCCAAGGGGAGCGTCTGTGTGGAGACCCCGTGTACCTGGGACAGAGGCAAGTGCCCTCTACAGCAAACGTCCTCTTACGGAGGGTTATTGCATCGAAGGGCAAAGCCAAAGCGCTTTTGGGGGCGTTTTGGGGGGTACTGTGAAGCCCGGCGTCCTGATGGGCCCCTCGCAGACCTCATGAGGCACAAGAGACAGCTCAAAGATGACAGACCTGGGCCTGATGACGGGGAAATGCCATCCTGTGACAGCAGTAACGAAACAGGGAAAAGGTGGTGGCGGGACCGGCGGGGAAAGATGCTAAATCAGCCCCTGCTCCTGTTTCCAAGGTGTGACTGCCCTCTCCTTCCATCGGGAACTGAGCCTGGCATCTCCCTGCTTCTCCGGCCGGGTTTTGGGCCGGCGGCCTCGCGGTTAGCGCTCCAGGAGGACGAGAGAGCCYGGCGCGGGCCGCAGCTGCTCCGCGCAGGCGACCGCGGGAAGGCGGCGCGCAGCGCGGGGCCGTACCGTCGAGCAGGGTGCCGAAGTGGATCACTTGCAGGTACTCGGCCTCGCGCATGAAGCCCCTCAGCGGCGTGGCCCAGCCTTCGCTCAGCACTTGCACCCACTGCAGATCCAGCTGCAAGACACAGGCGGGGMGCTGGGCTTACCTGCGGCTCGGCTCTCCCGCCCGCGCCGCGCCGCGCTCACAGCGAGGGCGATACCTTCGTGATCTCCACGGCGGGCAGCGCGTCGGCTTCAGCTCGCACAAAATCCAGTTTATTTTCAGGCACAAACAGCTCGAGAACATCCTTAATCAACGACTGGGGGACAATGTTCTGAGGGAGACAGGCAGAGAGCAATTGTAAGAATCTCCCCCCAAAAGGAGCATGTGAAACCAGGTTCACAGAGTGCCACCAGAGGCGGCAAAGAGGTGACCTACCTGTGTCTGTAGCAGCTCCACGAGCTGCTGAATGCACTCGGACACCGACGACACGTTCGTTTTCAACACCAGCTCAGGAGATTCGGGCTTCTCATACTCCGAGTCAATCCCCGTGAATCCTACGGACAATTAAACCCAAACTAGGTTTATTTGGTGCGACACACCGTGTCCCAGGGCCAACAACGCTGCACAAGCAGCCAGGAAGCCTCCAGCCGTATTGAGGACTGTWCATGGCACCTGTGACAGCGAGATTAGGGGTACGGGATGTTTTGGTGGGGCAGGAACAGCCTTCCTTAACCTGCCTTCAGCACTTCTCTAATCGCAGAGCTGCACAGACAAGCCATCGAATGCTCCTCAAAGCAAAAGGCAAAACAAGGGGCTGCTCTTCCATACCTTTGATCTCGCCAGCTCTCGCCTTTTTGTACAGGCCCTTCACATCTCTGCTCTCGCAGATATTTAGGGGAGCATCCACGAAGATCTCAAAGAAAGGGAGCCCAGCCGCTTCGTGAATTTTCCGAGCGTTTTGACGATCCTGTTGGAAGGGAGAAGAGAAACGGTGGGGGATTTTGCAGCTCCTGGGGCTGCCTACGGCACAAACCCCTCATCCTTAGGAAGAGCCACGTCGGGAAACCCACCCGGCAGCGGGCAAGGGCCGCGGGCTCACCTTGGCGAAGGGGGAAATGAAGCTCGTTATGCAGACGAGGCCGGCGTCGGCGAAGAGCCTGGCCACCTCGGCGATGCGGCGGATGTTCTCCTCGCGGTCGCCGGCCGAGAAGCCCAGGTTCTTGTTGAGGCCGTGCCGGACGTTGTCGCCGTCCAGGGAGTAGCAGGGGATGCCGTGCGAGACCAGGTACTCCTCGAGCGCGAAGCCGATGGTTGTCTTGCCCGCGCCGGAGAGGCCTGCGGCGGGCACGGAAGCGACACGCGCGTCGGGGACGACGATGCCGATGCCGCCCGCCCTGATCCACCCGGGACTTCCCACTAAGCCAAGAGACGAAGCGGGGCGGCCGCTTCCCCTCCCAGTGTCCCCATCTCAGGTTGCCCTCTCGCTCGTTGACGGCGGGCGCCGCGCTACCTGTGAGCCAGACGGTGCAGCCGCGGAAGCCGCCCCTCGTGCCGACCACTTGGCCCCTCTTGCTCCGGCTGACGTGGTGGGCTTGGTAGATCACGTTGGTCGCTCTCTGGGGGTGCGTAAAGGAGAGAAACACGTCGGGGTTGTGCACAGCGCATGTATTGCGGGTACTGCATGCGACGCGGGGCTCTGCCTGCCCAGGAACCCGGGCGAAAAATCAGTCCCTAGCAGAAGAAGGAACATCATTGCCTTTCCCCTACATCCTTTTTTTTGATTTGTGTGCAGATTTTGCTGTTATATTCATTGCATGCCCTTTCCCAACTTATTTTCAGCTAAATCTGCCAAAAYTAGCCTTTTTTTTTAAATATCTGCAAGCGAGAGGAGTAATTTTCCATTTGCAGTTGCTTGGGGGCACACTGAAAACTCAGCCAGTTCAGGGACGTTTTCTTGTAGGGACAAGGACGGCTGCGTCCACAGAAACCCTCCGCATCGATCCTGCCTCCCAGACGGAGGTCAAGGAAGCCCCAAGAGCCGTCCCGGCGCTGTGAAACCCAGGCTGAAAACGCTCCGGGATGGGAAAATAATTCCTGGGGAGTCCCCACAGCAACGGTTCGATTCCCACCCTGGGACCTGTGTTGTCCTCTGGTGACCTGAGGGGAAGGCCTGGACTAAAGCGGGTTCCAGGGCTGCCCTCTCAGCGACACTTTYACCCACCCCGGGACTCGCATTCCCGCTCCCACTGCTGAATCCCAGGCTTTGCTTCCGCACAGCCACTCCAAGGGATAAAAAGCAGCGAGCTGGCTTTTGTTTTTCCCGGGATGCTGCTCTGGGGCTCCGGTAGCTCTGCTCCTTTTCCCCTTTCCAGGCAGGTATTTTCCGACGCACCCCAAACGCCCAAGGGATGAGGCGGATGCTGCAGCCCGGAGAACCGGGATGTGCTTCCCCATCCTTTCCCACACCTTCTGCGGGAGCTCCCGCTTCCTCGGGAGCCCTTTCCACCCGCCCTGGACCGCGAGAGCGCCTCTTCCCGAGCCGGCTTCAGGAAGCGGCGCATTCCTGGGAGCCTGACGGAACGAGATGACGGATGTCGCAAGAAGAGGCTGGCGCRCCATCAATCTGCACCGCGGAGCACAAAGCTCTCCGTAGTTATGTACACGCGTGTGCTTTTCCACAGCAGGCCCCTCGGGAGCGCAGGAAAACGCTTCCCGAAAACACGCAGTGCTCATCTTCCGACCGTGAAGCACGCCAAGGGGCCAGAGGCCTCCGAGTACTTTTCCAAGATAAGGCTTTCCGGTGAAGAGCCGGGCCTGGCTCTCAGCTCCCAGGGCGGGAGGCCTTGGGGGCCCTGCCGAGCTGCTCTAGATGCCGGAACGGGGCAGCGGAGGCTCTTCCTCCAAGCTCAGCCCAGTCCAAGGACAAGGAGCCTCCAGAAGCCGCCCCAGCTCTTGTGAGGCGCCTGCTTGTGCTCGTGCACGCGAGCAGGGGGCTGCACGAGCCTTTCCCTCCCTTCCCACGGCTTCCCACAGCACCTCCGGGCTGTATCCCACAGGCCGAGCCCTGGAAGGACAGGTGAGAACCGCAAGGCACAGCCCGCCGCGGGACAGGCTGTTCCGAAGGGGAACTCCCTCGGGAAACGTCCCGCAAACCCGCCGGGAGCGGTGCCCGCAGCGCAGCGCTACCAGAGCCCGCCCGGGACACCCAGAGCACGGGGCACCCRGGCGCATCCAGGCGGCTTGGGAAGACCTCCCGAGCAGGAGCCTCCCTGGGCAGCCTGGGCCAGGSCTCGGGCACCCTCACAGCGCACAAGTTCTCATAGCTGTGCTCCTAACTTGTATCCTCCTGGGCAATTAATTACAAACGTTCCTGGGCGCCAGGCCCCCATTTCGAGCGTTGCCCAAAACACTCCTCCTTCTGGGGCGAGTCGGAGCGCTTCGCGTTCCCGGAATCAAGCTCGATGCCGCCCTGGAATTCAATCTAAAAAAAAAAAAAAGCCCCCAAAGCCCAAAGTCCGAGTTTGTGTCCACGTCATCCTGCAAAGCAGACGGACGCTGATTTCTACACATCAATCAATGACTTCCAGCCGGCAGGGTAAAAGGTCCGGGCAACGCGATCCGTCTTCCCCCTCGCCCYGAGTTGCCCAAATCGAGCTTTTCTTTTCGCTTCGGAAAGATGATGCAAATCACCCTGGGCTCCTCCTTTTTCCTGATGAATGTGGAAAGCYGGGACAGATGTTATTTTCCGGGGAAAACAAGCCCATCCTGTCCTCCTTCCAGGAATCCCAAGGGAGGGCTGCGCGCGGAGCAAACATTGGGCACGGGGGCATCTCCTCAGCTCCCGAGCCCGGGGATCTTCCAGGTGACACCAGCAGATGCCAGCGCCAGAAACAACATCCCTGTTTTCCGCAAGGTAAATGGAAGCCGCGTCCCCACCGCCGTATCGGAGAGGATTTGGATGGGACCTCCCCAGCAAAAGTCACCGCCCGCGTCTATATAAGCACCCAGGAAAGAGCAACAACAGGGGTCTCGCGCCTGGCAGGTTCCCCTGACTCCTCTGGAAGGAGGTGGTGGTTGTGGGAAGAACAAAACCCTTCCAAAATCCCCCAGTCCCTTCCAGGCTTCGACGGCTGCCTCCCTGCAGGCGGCTGCAGGCTGGAGCCATCCCACCGGGGAGCAAATCTGAATTCCACGCTTGGAACCCCATAACCTGCTCGTGTCCTCTCATCCCACGCACGCACGCAGGTCTCTCGTGGCACAGGGCCCACCTGCAACGCCAGGAGGAGCCGGTCTCATCGCTGGGCACTGCGGCGCTCACCCGCAGGGCACAGCGCCAGGAGCCAACGTGCCAGGGTAACATCATGTTTTATCCACATTGTTTACCTTAAGAGCTCAAGAAATCGTTTCACTAAGCATAAGAAAACACAAACCACAGCAAAACGGGCTTTGGACCGCGATTATCTTATCTGYGAGCGCTGAATCAACATGTCAGCAGCGCTGCCGACGCAAGGGACAGCGAGCCACGTTCAGCAGGTCCGCGCCCCCGTGAGCTTCCCGGCCTGGGCCGTGGCGTTTGAGACGTGGAGGCCAACGTCTGGCCGTGCACAGACCACGCTGGGCAAGTCCCACTCCATCCAAAGGAGGAACCTGACTCTTCTTCTCCTCCTCGGACTACGGCAGGTGCAACCAGGCCCGTCTTGATCCGTCCGTGGTACCACATAGGGGGATGATGCTCTTGGGTCTCGCTCTAGACAGCGGCCACTTCTCTGCTCTCCTGAAAAGCAGCGCTGAGTTTGTCTTCCAAAGCTTCACCTGCTTGGCTTGAGGAGAAAGGCATTAGACTGGCCTCACGGGAGCCAAGTCCCACACAGACTAGTGTCTCCAGTCCCACAAGTCACGGTCTCCAGTCCCACAAGTCACGGCGTGAGCCGAGCTCCAAGCTGAGGACTCACAAGTTTGGGGATTCCGGGATGACGGCTTCCTATCCAAAGCGTCCGTGCATCCAACCCCAAGAAGCTGCAATCGAGGCTTCCACCTGGGAGCACCCCGCTGTCTCCTAGGCTCCTGCCTAAGTCAACGTGAAGACCAACAGAATCACTCACTCCTCCCTAAACCCAATGTCACTGTGGGCCTTATTTATTGCGCGCCACTCAAAGGCTGCTCCAAGCAGTTACACTTGGCGTTCCTTGGCATTTATTATTACCTGGTGCCTCAGAAAATGTTCCCAGTATCTCTCCAAGGGGGGAAGTTACCCCTTGGACACAACAGAGAAGAAGAGCGGAAGGTAAAGATGGGGAGATGAGGACTTGAGCTGCCATCGTATTTAAGCCTTGCAAAAAGTCTTCAAAGAGCAGCTCCCCTTGACTTCAGCCCATCACAGCAAGGCTTGACTTGACTTCAACAACAACAGCAACAACAACGTGCAAAAGAGCCCCCCRAGAGCAGCGGGCAGCTCCTCAAACGTGCGGCTTCGTCTTCTTCCCGGAAACAACCAACAGTCCCATCGAAAGGCCTGAAAAAGGGGACGTTCCCCTCCGTTCTCCCCCGAAACCGGCCTTCTTGCAACGCAACAGAAGCAGCCCGCTATCAAAAGAAACATTTTGCTCTGCCAGGGCTTTATTTGCTTCCATGAGGTCTATTTGCTTCCAGGAAGATGTCTCCGGGTCCAAAAGCCTTGGAAAAACACACGTCCCAACGGTCACTCATTGAGGACTCGCAATCTGGCCTGCAGATGGCAAAGAAGAAACCCATCCCGACMAGCTCCAGAGCTCTGCATCTCAAAATAAAAGCCACTTTCCTTTTTTTTTGGGGGGGGAAAAGAAATGGAAAGAACAAGGGGAAGTTAAGCAAAGCGGCATCTTTCTCAAGCTCCAAACAGGCAAAATCAGTCTTGGCACTCCTGGTTTGGACACCAAGGGTTACAACGGAGCCAAGCTATAAGTAAACAAAGAACTGCTCTACTAGGAAGCATTAGGACAAATTAATTAAGAAAAATATCTTAATTTTCCAGCATCCTATGTAGCGGTGCGTATCGCCACTGAATGCTTTGAAAAGCATTCAAAAATTTATTCAAAATTCAGAAATTCATTTGCAAAGGCACTGAATGCCTTTTCTTTTCTTTTCTTTTCTTTTCTTTTCTTTTCTTTTCTTTTCTTTTCTTTTCTTTTCTTCTCTTCTCTTCTCTTCTCTTCTCTTCTCTTCTCTTTTTCTTTTCTTTTCTTTTTCTTTTCATTCCTCCTTTTGTTAATGCTCCAGGTAGATTATCAGTTAGAAATGATTAAACTCTAAGCTCACTAGGGAACTATTTCTCACTTCCTACAGCCGTGATTCAGAGCTGAAACTCCGAAGGTAATCGTTGTTCACGACACTCATGACAATAGCGACCAAATAAATAATTACCCTGAATTTTCTGCCATTCTCTTAATGGACTTTTAAGATAGAGGCCTGCGGCCAAAGTACAAGTCCAAGGCGAAGCGTATCATTAGAGGCATTAACCGGGGCCACTTATCTCTTGTGGGTATGTACAGCGACAAGCCTAKCAAGAAACATCTGATTTTGCAGGGGAAAAGTCCTGGCATCCTTCAAGGTTTATCTGCAGAAACCTCCCAAGATCAACAGTGGGCCAGCAGAAAGCGCACGCTTGCCAAGGGCTTCTGTTTCCCTTTAAGAGAGCACCTTAGGAAGCACAAAATCCTCCATGGGAATGACTGCAGCGGCGCACGTGTCTGAAACCAGTGGTGTCTAACTGGAGCCTTTACAACCAAGGGTTACTCCAGAGCGTGGAGAGAAACCCACGCCAGGAGCACGGGCTCCGGCAGACGCATTACCGGCCGGCGGCTTTTCCGTGACTTCATCGGTGCCGCCCGAAACGCAGTCTAAGGCTGGAGGCTCGGTCTACCCGTGAGTCAAAGCCCAAGTGCTGAAAAGGGGCGGCCCAAAGGGCCTTCAGCTGCTGGGAACACCCCCTGCTCCTGTGGCAGGGGACACCAGTGGGGACACGCACAAGGTCTTCCCCAAAACAAGCTCCAGAGCTGGCAACTACTGAGGCTGGAGCCCGCGGGGCTGATTAGGTTGTTATAACGGGGAATAAAAGCACCCCAAATAACAGCCTGGGGTTAATTATCGCCGGAAACCCCCGACTTCCAAAGAGACTTCCAAAAAGCCTAACTTTTGGTCCCGAGATTGCAAACCAAAATGCACCGAAACAGTGAAATAAAGGTCTTGACAACTGCTGCCTGCGTCTGTGCATCCCTCCGGACCTGTTCTGAGAACAAACACCTTGCAGAGGTTTCCGCCTTTTTCTCCACATTCACGGCAATACAAAATAGAGAGGAAGAAGGAGGGATTTGGGGCGCGCATGCGTGTGTGTTTTCTAAAGGTCACCCTAGCTTTTATTTCACGTTGCAATGAAAAGAGAGAAACTATACATAAGCTACTGCACAGTTAGCGTTATCACAGACCATGCGAACTCTGCCCTGTGGTTGCAGCCTTTATAGCACGAGAATACTTGCTAGATAAAGAAATTAAGCCTCTTCCTATTTCCTCAGCGTTGGCATCTAGTGCTGACGGTTGTTTCTTAAAAAAAAAAAAATAAATAAATAAATAAAAAGAAAAAAGGCCGTTATTTCTGCGTGTCCATTTACCTTTGCACGAGGTTAGATCAGTTGTGMCTGTGCTCACACTAGTGCAACATCACCACGATCAGAAAGCCAGGAGTTGCCCCGTTGGGCTCTCCTGGCCTGCTGGAAGGGGATCCGCAGGAGCCAGAGCTGTGCCACGTGTCCCACCACCCCGTGTCCGGCAGACCCAGGAACGGGAGATGGATCCAAGCTGTCATTTTAGCCTGAAGAAAACGTGATTTCAACACGGGGCTCTTGTTGTGTCTTAAGCRTCGGCAGGTCTTATCCAGGGAGATGCTCCCTCCAAAGAGCAAGAATCCAGCCCTTGCCAGGGGCAGCTCTCCTCCTCCCGCGGCCCGCAAGAGCATCCCAACCACCAGCCTGGCGCCCTGGGCCTCTCCCACAAAGAGGTGCTTGTCAGATACCTGCATTTCAGGAAGCGTCGTGCCTGAATGGCCCTTTTATGCTCCGCKGGGGTCGGGGCAGCGAGGGGCGCTGAGGAGCGGCGCCGTCCTGAGCGCTTCGTGCCCTGCAAGCAGCCAGCGCTCCGGGGCACACTGCCCTGTCTGTATTCCTCTGCTCTTAAATATATATATAYACATATGTGTGTGTGTATATATATTTCTTTAAGCTGCGGGGTAAGGAGCTGAGGAAATGCCAGGAATGCGCCGTAAATCTCACACCGCAGGTTTATGGAAGGCTGCTCRGCGCGAGGGCCGTCACTAAGGAGCGTATTCTTCTTAAAAAAAAAAAAACAAGGAGTAGGTTCAGTAGTTCTGAGCCTTGGCAGGAGGAACTGCTTTCTGCTTTCAATAAGGTCTTTGAAGCGAGCGGGGCCGACTTGCATGCAGTGGATTTTATGTCTCTTTTAACGCCACGGGCAGAACTGGAGGGAATATTTTCCGTACTGATTAATAAAAGGGAGATTTCTGCGTATCRAGTCTTATCGGGGATTTTTAATTTTACATTTTCAATCGTGCAAGTCCAAAATCTTGAGTTTTCTTCATCATGCCCTCCTACAGCTTCCGTTAATAAACGTACAGTGAAAATACCCYCAAACCTCAAGGGTCGGGCTGAACCTGAGTTTTAAATCCTGGGTTTATAATCAGGAGCATCACCAAATCACAGAACTAACTCCTCTCCCGGCAGCCTCTCAAAAAGGACAGCTCTCGGCTAATCAATGCCCACACAAACCCCATATGCTCCAACGCCAAATACTCCCCGTCTGCTTTGGGAGGGCATCACTCAAGCTCCACAAAACATCATCTGAAGGCACAAAAAAGACCAACACATCAACCGTACCATGAAGAAACGGCAGAAACGGAGATTTTACGAGCAAGAGAGGCAGGAGGGTGAGTTATGGCCTGCAACTTGTCTCCGTTTTCCAAATGGACTCATCTTTGGCTCTCTGCTTCCAAAAGACACCGTGAGAACCTCATCACCGCATTAAATCTCTTCCGAGTTGCTGCCTTTAGGCCGCTAGTTGCAGGGGTGGCTTTGCTGGGGTGAGTTTTGTCACCTGTTTTTTGTTAGGTGACGTCTCTGAAGAGCTACAAGCGTCCTGGCTTTGCCCAAGCCAAGGGGCAAGTTCAGTGAGACCGAATCCAACCGGACACGTGCGTAGGAAAAGGGCAGCGGGTTGGGAAAAGCATCTCGGGTTCGCACGCAACTAACTCCTCTTATCTCGTGCTGATAAGGCGAGCTTTATCGGAGCGCAGCGCGTTACCTGCACTCAACGCGAGACGGTCRAAACCCAGGGGCCGCCGAATCCGATGCGGCCACGAGCGTCCCGGGCGAAACGCCGGGGAAAAAAACACCCGTGGGACAACCCTGCCGTTGCGGCACCACGAGCGGCRTCCCAGGGGGACCTGCACTGCGAAACGGGGGGCGGTTTTCATTCTGTAAATGAGAAACGCGCCGGGCAGACGGCCGTGTGCGGCCGCGCCCGCCGCTGTCAAGCCGACGGCCTCCGTTTTGACGGTCGTGGTCCAAACGTCCGCCCGCAGCCCGGCCGATGATAAAGGTCACTCGCGCGGCCGCAAAGGCCGGACAGCGCTCGGAGCGCCGCGCTCCCCGTGAAGGGACAGGCGGCACCTCGGGAAGGGGCTCCCCGACTTGGCCCGCGCTTCCGCGCCCCCTCCATCACGGCACCCGCGAGGAGCGGCGCGAAGCACAGCGAGGGAGGCGTCGCCGCGGGGAACATCCTCTCCCAAGCGGAGGAGCAGCCGCCAACGGCGCCCGCGGCGTTTGCGGCGCGGCCGAACGGCGGCAGCGACGCCCGGGACGAGGCGGGCCGGGC
>NW_020455489.1:550633-568999 GCF_003342845.1 Nothoprocta perdicaria | reverse complement strand
CCGCCTCGCGCCGCCCCGCCATGGGGCTGCCGCGGGCCCTGCCGCCCCTCACGGCGCTCGCTCCCCTCGCACACCGGCTGCCCCAGCGCCCCTGGGCACCGTGCCCCCAATCAAGGTGCCCCCAATCGTGACACCCCCGCAGTGGGGCTGGCAGCTCCCCGCTGGCCCCGTGGCCTTGGCCTCCATGCAGCACCCCTGCCTTGGCCGCCCCGTGTCCCCGCCAGGCCCCCCCAGCGCTTGGCACACTGTGTTTCTGCCCCACGTGCTCGTGCGAGCAGAAAGTCAGGGCTGCACGGGGCAGTGGGGCCGTGGCAGGTCCCCTTCATCCCCATGGCTTCTGGCGCTCCTCCGSGTCCCGGGACCGCGCGGCCTCCGTGGCCCATCGTGACAGGGGCCGGAGCACCGAAAGGGCGTCGAAATCCCGCCTGAAGTGCCGGGATCAAAGGCGCCCCTTTGCGGACGCCCTTCCCGCTACCTCCCTTTGCGTGTCTGCGCCTGAAGGAGACGCATCCCGCCGGTCCCACGCTCCCCGCAGCACCTCTGATAAGGGACCCGCGGGGGCAGCGCTGCTGGGAAGGGAGCGCGTTCCACATCGCCCGGGGTTGAAAGGTCTACGGCAAAGTACAAGGCAAAGGGGAGCCCGTCCGCCTACAGTAGCAGCCTCATTTGACAGTTTTTATGGGCAAACTGGACCCATTAAGGGCTATAAAGCATCCAATTGCCCATATAAAAATGATAAATTAATCAGCTAAGAGGCTTGTGCGCCATTCGGCACAAGGGCCGTGACCTTGCTCGTGAACCCTCTAAAAGTGATTAAAACAATTCCGTATGAACCTATAGCCTTCCATTTGCTTTCCCTGCAAAAGCAGCTGGGCATTTGTGCTGTGGGATGAGGAGCTACCATCAGCTTTGGGCTCCGCGGTGTTCAACACAAGGCCCTCAAGTAACGAAACAAAGATCTTGGCTTCAGAAGAAGCAATAACTCAATTCTCCGAGCAATGAGTCACCACATGGAGAGAGCATTTGGGGCCCTTTTGTGTCTTGTGACAGATGATCAACACTTGTCCTGCTGCACAAAACCCCCGAGTGCCCTGACTGGGGGCCTTTAACGTGAAGTTAAGATGCAAATCTGACATTTCCTGCAGCTTGGTTACTTATCAACTCAGGTCAACTGGGACTCACGCTACTCGTTTTGGGCTCCGTTCGTCAATCCCAGCCTTCATACAAGGATCCCGTACACAACCTGGCTCCCTAAATAGACTCGTCTCAGCGTTGCAGCCAGGGCACAGCAACAAAAGCCCGGTTTCACCGAGACACTGCTGCTCCCCAAGCCTGCGGTTGGCCCAGCTGAGCCTCTAGGGTGCAATTCATCTCCCCTCAGCAACCTCGGCTTCACAGTGGGAATGCTTCCTGCTGGAGTCCAGGAACAAACACCACATACACTCCAGGACAGGGGGAGCCTGTGAAAGGGACTGGGATCCAGCACAATAAAAAGGAGCAGAAAAGTCGCCTCTGAAGGTCAACGCCACAGCCAAAAGCAAAGGGCCCTGCAGGCCACCCGCAATTGCTTGATGAATTTGCTCCAAAAATGCTAAGAAGGTTGGAAAGAAACACACAATTGGCCACCAGCACGTAAGAATCATCTGGTGACTTGCAGGGCGGAGAGTCTTGAGCCTCCTGGCTTTTCACAACAGTCCTCAGCCCACGGAAATTTCCACTAGCCAAAGAGTTGGATCCTAGGACCAAGCCGAGGTGAGGTGGAAGGTCGTGTGGAGGGAMGGCCTAAAGCACCATGCGGAGGGCTCATGAGACAGCTTGCACACAGAATAGGAGCCTGGAAGCAGATGGGAGGAGAGACGGTGGAAGAAAAGGGGCTCCTCAAATGAAGTTCTGCCGGAAGAGGAATGGGGAGCAGTGCCRGGACGGAGGAACAGGTAGACATGGAGGAAAGGGAATGGGCATGGGGGGTGGAAGGACGCAAGTAGCACCCATCCAACCAACTCCTGAAGCCACACAACTCCATGTAATTCCAATTAAATCCACAGTATTACATTGGGGATTACGTTGGCTGAATAATCCCAGGGTCACATTTTAGCATCTTTCATGCATTTCGTCAGGTTGGCTTTGCAATAGTCCAGTTGCAATTAAGCTCCTGACATAAAGACAAATGTAACGTTTGTTTTTACAGCTCCTGACATAAAAACAAATGTAGCATTTGTTTTTACTGTCTGGAAGAGCAGGCCTGAACACAATATCCATTGGAAACACACATCCTGGAACGACGGCATGGCTACAGGAACTCCCCTGCAACCATCACCTATCGCCAAACCCCACCTTATTCCTCTTCCCTTATCCCTGTTCCCCTTCCCTGAGGGAGGGCATCGGGAGCAGGACACTTCACACGGCTGAAGGGCCGGGAACGTGCAGCAAAACGTCACACGTTGCAAATGTCACACAGTGGCACCCAGGCGCTAACGGAGGCTTGGGAGCTCGTCTTCCATTTCCACGTGGATTTGAGTGAATTTGTTAACGCGAGCGCTTTAAAACTGATGGAATCAGCGCTGACTTGGCAGCAAACGCATGTAAAACGTAAGAGGAAACACAGACGATGACAGATGAGCCACAGTTTCACTGGCTCGGCTGCAGAACAGCACAGACGAGCCGCTGAGGAGCGGCTTAATTTGAGTGAGAATTGGTTTTTGAGGCCACCGTCTTCCTTCAGGTGCTATAAACGTCATCAAATACCCTCAATTCTGATTTATAAAATACCCATAGTTGCATTCCTGCTGTATTACCACCCTGCGGATGTTTTGCTGGATTATTTCACATGTCCAAAGAGCTTCTCCAATCGCAGCACTATCTAAAACCATTTTCTCCCAATGTACAAATGTAAAGGGACATTTACTGAAAACCAAAACAACCCCCCTCCGCGAGCCGCCCACTTCCTTTTCTGTTTAAAATCAAACAAATAGGTAAGCAGAAAGATAGAAAAGTCATGTTAGTTCATAACAGAAAAAGCAGCATCAGGTGCATGTCATAACTCCATGTTTCCCCTAGATATCTATCACGGACGTAGAAAACACATTAACGTTATCTGCATTTCTTGCATCATTTTTCACTTGCTCCATCAAAGATACCTCCCTTCTAGGAATTAATTSTTTATAACCTGCCTGGCAATTTGTACCCGTGGAATTATTCTGTGCACAACAGATTTAAAGGTTTTCTTTTTCCTGCTTCCTTTTGCCCAACGTGGTATGCAAAATATGAATGACTTTAATAGGAGTTTCCAATAATTAAAAGTTATTTGGTTAACGGTCTGGGGGTTAATTTACGTGCGCCTTTTCAAGGCGATGAACAATCAGAATTTCCAAGTGGGGAAAAAGAAAAGTTTTATCTCCAGAGAGATATAGGAAGAACCACCTCACATTCCAACTGCTCTGCCCTTAGCACCATCRCCTCCCCATTCCATTCGCTCTCCTGGTGTCAGGGAACCTGCAGATGCCTGCCTTTGCTGCTTCAGTGTTTGACTTAGCTTCTTAGCTGGCAAAGACACGAAAGGTTGTCACAGTCCTGGGTGCAGCACTGCCACCCCAAGCACAGACACTCGGTTGAGGCAGCTGGGAGGAAAGCTCAGTGAGCACAGACTCCATGAGGTGCTTTTGGTGCTGGGCGAGACCCCCTGGAAGCGGTAAGGAGAAGACCATGCAGTGTGAAGACAACTCTCAGGAGGGAACACACAGGAGAAAAAATAAGAATAAATACAGAGATATCACTGAAGAAACACAAAAGAGAGACTCGGCTCACCAGCTTTGGTGCCAGACAAATGCAGACAACGAGGTCCCAAGGGCAGCTACCACCCCGTTAATTGGGGCTTCACTCAGTCGTCAAGAGTGCAACAAATTTTGCTCTTCAAGTACTGAATGCATGAGGTTGGTACCTTTCAAAATGAATATTCCCCAAATCAACATGAGTAATACCCTTGGCATCAACCCCACAACTTGTCATGCCCTTAGAGATAGCATCTCCGATACTGAACTGCCCCAACAAGCCATTCCTGCTCATCCACCTCACCTTTCACCCGTGGCTTTTAATGGGCAGAACGTCATCCCATATATAAACCAAGTTCGGATTTTCTGCCCTAAACCTTGATGAAATGTCAGCTCAGAATCAAYTTTAAATAATACAAAACCAAAATAAACCACTTTGTCTGAATCACGATCATAGGTAGAGGCTTGCATGGCACTAGCTGCTTACATAACCAGATCTTTTAGTGAGGGGTAGAAATGGTATTTTTCCTCTTCTTGCTCTGCAAGTCAAAAATACGGAATCTTCTCTAACTTCTGGGAAGTGTTCCCGAGGTAAACAAAAGCTCCAGAATTTATGAACAGAATCAGTCACCAAAGCTTCCAGCATGAGCAACACCCACTACTCCTGAGGTCTGCCRTGGAGAGGCAGAAATTACATATTCAAAACCAGTTTGCCAAGATTTCACAATGGGAAAAGCAAGCCGGAGCCAGGAAGGAAGCGTTGCGCTGGCCGAGGCCCTCGTATCTTGAAATCTCCAAAGTGCAGTCGAAACAAAGCGGATGCAGGGATATGCAGGATGGTTCTGCACGACCGTTCGCTGCTGACGGGCCCCCAGCACTGACCACGCGCTCCCGCTTTCCTGGGATGCTGCATCAGGCATTATGGAAACAGTGGTCAAGCTGTGGATCACAGAGCTGCTTCTTTCTTCCTCCTTTCCAGAGCAGGTACCAAGGTTAGCTTCATCCTCCCACCGCTGTCCACTACCCAGATCTCCAAACCCAGTTCTGAGAGCAGCCCTTGTCTCTCCACACGGACCTCCTCATTCCTGTTTCTCTGCTCCCTCTTGCTCTGCCAGTCCTAGAGRGGTGGGAGCAATGGGCAGTGTAAACATGGGAGCTGAGCATCTCCCATGGAAGAGCCCGCAACTCAGGAAGCGCCATAAAGACCCAAGGCACCATCCAGCCAGGCTTCCCACCAGGATCCCAATGGCTCAGCCACATTGTGGCCCCCATCTTGGAAGTCCCAACTTGGACAACAAGAATTGTCAAGAAGAATTTTATTTGCCTG
The DNA here is from genome assembly GCF_003342845.1 of Nothoprocta perdicaria. Lineage (NCBI taxonomy): Eukaryota > Metazoa > Chordata > Aves > Tinamiformes > Tinamidae > Nothoprocta > Nothoprocta perdicaria. The sequence continues at coordinate 563,905 of NW_020455489.1, read as the reverse complement.
GGAGATGCTGGCCCTGCCTTATCTTTAGGTGGGGGTTCAGCAAGACAAAGGTATCCATCTTGGAGCTGGTCCACAAGATACGGGGTCATTTGTCAACAGAACAGCAGCAGAAATAGTCAACTGTTTCTGTCTATCTGGTCTTCTACAGGTGGTTACCAGGGCAGGCAGTAAATCCAATCATGGAAGGGTTCAGCTATGGGACGTCTTCCCTTCTGCAGTTCGTTCTGCTCGTAGGAACATGCTGTTTTCTTAGCCTGAATAGGGATTTAGTAACAAAGAACTTTATAAATCTGTCTGGAGGCAATGCGAGCTTTGGTATCGTTCTGCGATGCGTCATAGCTGCAGTAAAGATCTTTTATGGTCTGTAATTTTCTGCCGCAGATCCATCGCCCCTGCCCTGCGTGATCTCTTGTCCCCACCACACACCTTGTCCTGTGCCCTTTTTCCTCCCCACCGTGCTGGAATAGGAATCTCCATTTCCCAAATTACCTGAAAGCTTTATTTTTTTTTTTCTCCAGGCTCTCTTTTTTTTCTCACTGACTACTGAAATCAGGGAGCTTAAGTGAACCTGCCATGAGCCACATAAGTCATCGTGGAAAAGCCAGTTAACACAGAGATAGGCACAAGAAAGTCAGGCTAAAACGGTCACCAAAGTAACCACAATCGAAGAAGAGTCAGAGGGAGACGAAGAAAGGCCAAAGCAACCCAGCCTTGCGGGGCCATCCTGTGGAACACCTGGGCAGGTCACCCCTTATCACAGCCTTTTCAAATGTCTCTTCACCCTAATCCTTGGGTGGACCAGAGAACAGCCAGAGAACCAGAGGACCAGAGAACAGCCCTCAGTTTCCCAGTTTGGAGCAGCCGATGATCTCTAGCTCCAAGCGCTTCCTAGCTGGCCTCACATAAATGGAACAGGATCAGCCCGTGGTATTTGCTGGCTTTGCCTTCCAGTGGTTTTCACCTGTCTTTATTCCTAAGGACAGATGATCGAGGATTTGCCATCTGCATTGGGGTCCTCGTTGAAGTTAGGCCTTCTCTCCACGTCCTTTTGTAGTGTCCTTTAGTACATGGGTTTTGTCCAAACACACTCAACACGTTTTTCTACTGTAGTAGATTCTGTACTTGATAATAAATGTCTTTCAAAATGCCTATTGCATACAAGAAAAATACCAGAAAAAAAAAAACCAATAAAGTTACTTCTTTTGTAGCTTTGCGTTCTTCCCATATCCAGTCACTAAGAAAACACGCACATCCGCGTTGCCAGCTGTGTGGCAGGAGTCTGTTGGTAGAAGGACATTGTGACATTAACCTCAATCATCAAATGAATCACTGGAACAAAGAGAAGACACCAAAGAGCCTTAAGAACAAGCACCTCTTCAGCACCTTTAACCCAACAAAGCTGACCGAACAACCACATTGCTTCTGACAGCTGTCACACCGAGGGAGAGACACTATCCTGGAATACTGTTCTTTATTGTGAGAGTGGCCGAGCCCAGAAGAATCAACACAACAGCAGGAACTGGTGTAAGCGGCCGCAGGCAGCTCCCTCGCACGCTATTACCCATTAACCCACCTCGGAGCCAGATGGAGCGCCGGGGGGACGAGCATTGGGCAGCCCGGATCTGCTCCGGAGATTTCGGCGGGCACCGCCTCAGACCCCTCGCGCGGGCGCCATCTCAGGCCACCTCAGCCCTCACGCGCGGGCGCCATCTCAGGCTACCTCAGCCCTCACGCGCGGGCACCATCTCAGGCCTACAGCAGGGTCAGGGGAAGGGACAGGTCACTGCAGGTGCTTCCCTTCTCATCCTACACGAGGCTTCACCTTCCCCACACCATTGTGGAACTGCCACCTCCAAACGGTCACCTAGGCTTGAAGGCCCACCCGGCTGCCAGGGATGATCCCTAGTGCCACCAAGGTGACCCGCTCAGTCAGACGGAACTGCTTAGGACGAAGTTCAGGAGTTAAAGCAAAGCCTCTTCCTTAGAACGGGTTAAAAGCCCTCTAAATTTCCGCAGGATGGTCAAACACCCGTTGATATTCCTGCTGGGGCAAACTCAGCAGCCCGTTAGCCACACGGTTACAACCACTCTGAAGCTCCCTGTTGTCCTAAGGGAGGGAAAGAGTTTCTCCTTTGCTCTGAAAACCGTCTCCCGTGTAGTTTTCYTACCCAAAGGCTCCACGTGATACCCGAGGGACGGTTCACGCCACCCCGTGCAGTTACTTTTGGCCTCACGGAGCTGGAACGCCGTCGTTCCCCTCGGGGTTCTGCCTCTCACTGGAGTCATGCAGCCAGAGCAGCTTACGGGAGCCCGCCCAAGATCCAGCTGGTCGAGGCAGACATGGGGGGCAGGCTCGCCCACCGCCCCACACGAGGGAAGGGCAGTGAGAGCCCTGCAGCTCAGGAGCCCGCGCAGCAGAACTCGAGCCCCAAAGGCGCCTCTGCGAAAGCAGCCTACAGTGTCTGCTGCGCCCTCGGGCAACGCGCGCGTACGAGGCCCCAGGCGCCATCCGGCAGCTCCTGGGACGTGCAGGACCTGTTGCCAGCTCCTGCATGTGCAGCGTAACCAACAACAGTCTGCCGAGGAGAGGGCAGGGGTGGTTACAGGCAAACCCCTGTGCACAGAAAGGGGAAGAGCAAATGCATGGGAGTGAGCCAAGATGCTCTCCAGCAGAAGATGGGGGTCCAAGCGCAAGAACCTCTGCAGCACCACAAAAAAATAAACAGGCTCCACCAAACCAGAAAGCCCTCACCTAATGATTAACCTTCCCAGGAGGGAAACCAAGGGAAACTCCTCTGGCAGCTAGCGAGCTGTGTCTAAGCCCTCATCTGGAAAAGTGAGCACAAATTGCGGTAATTCATGTTCCAAAGAACTGAGGTGAAATGAGAGCCAGTACACAAAAGAATTAATAAATCAGTCAGTGAAAGGAGAACCCTGGAGAGACTGACTTGCTAAACCTGGCAAACAAAGCCTGAAACAGGATGCAAGGGCTGTCTCCAAACACCTCCGGCAGGTAGGCAGATAGGGGGAAGTGGGACTGGCACATAAAGGCAGAGGCTTRTAAAATTGTCTTTTTGGCAGATAATCCAGAAACTGCCATCTGAGGGTGATTTTTTTGTTGTTGTTGCTTTAAACCAAGAGGTAGATACAGTTACGAAAGACACCCTGTGAAAGGGTGCCCGTGGAGGACRCGCCGGCCTCCTCCCGAACACCCTCCCGAGCAGCACACGCTGCCCAAGAGCTCCTGCCCTTCCTGGGAGCTCAGCACAGCTCCGCAAATAATGACACCTAATTAAAGGCGTCGGGATAAGCGAATGCAACACCCTGGCTGCAGAGGATCAGGAGCCAGTCATTTCGGCTGTGCTTTTAGCCAGAAGTACCCAGCGAAAGGTGAGACGCGGATTGCTGMTAAGGCAGCGTGGGTTTAATTGACAACAGAGCATCAAGGCTCTTGCAGGGAAGGAGCAGCCGAGGAGGAGACAAGTTAGAGCTGCCAGGAGCACCCAGCACGCCAGGCGACACCAGCACCCCGTCCCATCCTGGGGCAGAAGGGCCCCGCGAGCAGGGCTGATGTTCCAGTCTAGCAGGTAAAGGTTCAGGTCACATGAAAGGAGTGCGTCCTTCACCAAGCTTGCTGCTGTACAYGAACATATATAATTACATATTTTTTATATATATATATAAATAAAAATATCTCCTTACAGCATTAGATTATCTTGAGAAAGTCCTAATGCAGCTTCATCCATACATATAATCTTCATTTTCCATCCAGGGAAGCAAACAAGGGGAAAATAAATAATAATAATGATGATGATGATAAATAGTGCCTTGACAAAAACACCAACTTAAATGAGATGTGGAAGCAGGATCTAGTCTGGACTTTGCATATAATCCACGGCCAAAATAAATAAAAATATATATAAAAATATATATATTCTTCTTCAAATACTTTTATCAAAATCTGAAACGTTAGTAATGAAGTTTTCTACTTACTAGGGCACAAACCCTCATAATTTGAGCTTGCCATCACATGGCTGACGAAAGCTTGGATGATAATTAGAGAGTTAACACACTAAAGGTAATTGTGTAATCACTGGATGCTCAGTAATGCGGACCCAACGCTAAACACCTACAAGAAACGAGAGGTAAGAAAATACTGCATTACAACATGTCTAATTCTTCAGAAATCAAAAAGCTTAAATGTTAGTGAGAAATTGATAATGCTCGAGAAAATACTATTGCARTGGGTTCTGGATCACTCATTTTGCATAGCATTGCTGGTCAGAAAGTGACTGCTGCTTTTAAAAAGGCTCCTGGAGACACAGGTAGTTTTTTATGCACCTCAAAACAAGGGAAGTCCTGACCCAGTGAGTGTATTTTATATTCGTTACCGAGCAATTTGAGCATCTGAAATAACCAGACATCAGTACAAGCACTGGCAAGCTATTAAATATATTTTGAAGCAGGACACAGCCGTGACACTAAAGGTTGGAGCATTACTCCCGTTCACGACGGCGAGATGAAGCAAACGTGCAGCTTCTTGCGCTTGGCAACACCGAGAATCCCAAGCAAAGCACATCCAGTCAGCAGGAAATCTGCATCCCAGCCCACGATTCCGCAGCTGGATGCTGAGCAGCATGACAGCAAACGCACCCGTGCAGCACACGCGCCAGTTTGCCAGAGCGATCAGTTACGCTTCGAACATTTAACAAAACGCATCTCAAACGTGTTTGATATCAGCACCACGGAACACYGTCAGTAGTTTTCAACCGATGCAAGTTTCCAGTTGCAGGAGGATGAGGAACGGAGAGTCTCCAGTGCTTGACCGAGATGAGGCGCTTTGTCCAGTCACATGGAGCATTCCCGCTGCTTGTGGCTTTCCTTTCCAGTAGAGGCACACATTTATTTTCTTCACCAAGCGAGTCGTCCAGAAGTMACCTCCCGAGCGGCAGGAATTAGTCACGTTCATAACGCAACAGGCGCAGACACTTCAGCCGTGGCTGCAGCTGTGCAAGTTCTCCACCTTCAGCCCCTAATGGTGCCAACAGGCTCCATCAGCAGCYTTTCAATACAGGCCAGAACCCCAAACCACACATTTTCCTTAAGTTTCTCAGCGATAGCTGAAGATGGAGCCATCGTGCTGGAAACCCGGCTGAGCTGCCCTCCAACCTGTGAGCCCATCTCTGAAGAGCCACCCTATGGTTCCCTGCACGGATCTGATTTGCGACAYGCTCAGCCTGGTAGCACAGAGGGAGATGATGCTTTGCTACAGGAACAGGGGCCCAAAGTTTGGTCCTTCTAGCTCATTTGGCAGTCAAAACAGTAGCTAAAAGCAGCATACTCCTCCCTGGAGGAGGAGATTGTATCTATACCAAMGATGATGGGTAAAAATCATCATCTCACTGGCAAGCACGTCTTCCATTCATCTCCAACAGGGTCAGCAGTTCATCCCCTATGTTCAAACAGCAGGGGGATTGGAGTAGGTGATCTCCAGAGGTCTCTTCCCACCTTAACCATTCTGTGAAACCGCGATCTCATGAGCACAAAGTGACTCTCACTCCCAGGGGAAAAAAAAAAATACCATTTGATCGAAGGTGAATATTCCCAGCCCCGTGTTTGCTATTTAACAAACTTAACTGCCTTTAAGGAAAGGTTGATTTCTTCACAACTCGCCTCCACTGTTATCCCACAGGAATTCCTGTGGCGGATGCTCATTCTGGACTTTATGGTCCTTGGACTTCAAGACAGGATCACGCAAGAAAAAGAAACAAAACAGGGCACTCACAAAGCTGATAGAGAACAGCAGTAAAGGCCACGCGCTGCTGCCCGCAGTTACCCTCAGCACCTYGCTGCATTTCTTTCCGTGTTGATACTCGTCCCTATCTGTTTCAYCTGCTTGAGAAAACACAGGCAGCTTTTTGCTAAGGCATTAATACCAAAATAATCCCCAGTTTTGGTCTGCATCCATAGGAGAAACRCATCAAAACCCACGCAGGGAGTCATCGTGATGACTTCACATCACAGCAATATCCTAAACACCTCCCCTTTTTTGTTCCATTTCTGCCCAACAACCAGGCACACGGATCCCGTTTTTCCTTATATGCAAGCAGCATTCAAAAAAAACATAGTGATGGAAAACCTATATCCTCAAGGAAAAAAAAAAAAGAAAAATCAGAGACTCCCAGTTTTATTTCTCAGCTTTCTGAGAAATAATTGAGTTCCTCAAATTAATCTGGGTCTCCTTCCTTGTTTTTTGGTCTGTGCAGCAGTTACATTTTCAGTCTACCCCACAGGAAGGTGAGGCTAAAAAAACAAGTTGCCCTGCAGCACACAAGGTTATAAACGTTTATAGGGRCTCATCGTGCGAGTCCTCGCAGCCGCCTTTCCCCCTTCCCCATAAAGGCAGCAAACTGCCCCTCACCTCAGGGGCCGTAAACCACACACCTTCGTTTGCTTTGGGGAGGGGCTGCACTTGACGGGCTCTATTTCGGGCTCCGGACACCTCCTCCTCCTCTCTTCTGCTTCACTGCAGCCCTACAATCCTTGCCCCTTTTCAAATGACAATAAAACCTGATTTAAGTTGCTTTTAAAAGCACCTTGCGTGCGATACATTTATGGAAAACCAAAGTGATGCCGTGCTCAGCGCCCTAAAGCTGGCAAAAGTCAAGTCTAAGCCCGACAGCTACCGAGAGCCCAAACGTCCCCTCACGTCGAGTTGGCTGCAGTCCCACTTCAGGCTGGGCTCAAAACCTGCAGACGACCCTTCCAACCAGCACCCCAAAGATAGAGCTATCTTATTAAAGAGAATTGACTTACCTCTGCGGCTAACCTGCTCTGCTGGATGAGCTGATGCCTCCAGGAATTTTAACTCCTTTAACCCCATCCTCAACATACAGGAAAAAGAAGCAAAAGGGAAAAAAAACCCAAACCCGGATTATTTCATGCCCGCCCTAGGAAAACGAGCCAAGCAGCCAGTGCGAAGCAGCACTGAAGCAGTCCAGCCAGCTCCAGTCTGATAAAACGCAGGTTGCCTCAGCTCCTAACCCCCCCCGACAGTGCATGTGTAAGGCGAGTGACCTAGAAAATGCCTTATTCCCACATGTAAACACAGAGGCCCCCCGCGTCTTGCACCACAAAGCAACAACCCCGTCACGGCGCCGGCTTTCGTAACGTGCCGGCAGCTGGGCCAGCGGAGACGASCGCCACGTCACCGCCAGCTGAGAGTCCCCAGGGCCCTCCCGAGGCGCGTCCGTGTCCGCGCAGCGCCTCAGAGCTCGTCGGCAGCGGTGCTGTTGCTCCGGGGCAGCTCGCACTCCTCCTCGAAGCGGCAGTTCTGCAGGATGTCCCGGTAATAGTCCTTGAGGTCCGCGTAGAGCGCGAGGGTTCGGTTCGAGTGCTGGAAGGGCAGCAGCTGCTCGTTGAGCAGCATCTGCAGCTGGTACTCCTCGCGGGAGGTCTTGGCGTGGTCGCAGTGGTAAAGCACGAACACCAGGTTGGCCGCGTAGGGCACGATGCGGCCRCTGCGGAACTTGCGCTGCGCCTGCCGCGCGTAGTTGTTCGCCCTGAGCGGCTCCTCGTCTTTGAAGAAGCCCATGAGGGCGAGCAGCGGCTGCAGGGTCTCTGCGTGGCCGATCTGAACGATCACGGGCGAAGAAATGGGCTTTGAGCTAGAAGATAAAACGAGAGCCAAGGATCAGGAAGAGCCCTGGTGCTTCGAATGTGGCATTCGGGCACCCTGGGAGGAGATCCCGGACTTTTATTCCACTCTGCAGTATTCCACCCTGCCCTATAAAGGCCTGCCTGGGAACTTCTGTATTTAACAGGCTTTTTAAAAGCATCCAAGTTGAGGAAACCTGTAAGACATATTGTAATAAATATAGTTAGATACCATCAAATATGGGAAGCTAAAGCAAAGACCAGGCTCGGGATGCGCACCCGTGGTTCCCTCAGACCTCCTGGGTAAGCCCAATTATTTGCGCTGTTCCCGGTCACGGAAAGAGCCAATGATCACGTTACATTCCCCACGCTGGTTTGGGATGAAACAAAACCTGTTTTGGAATAGCATCGGCTCCTCCCGCTGGGAATTAAGGGCAGCAAGTCCTCAAACCAGCTGCGAGGCTCTGGGAAGACACAAACGAAGTCGAGCCCTTGGTATTATGTGGCTGGACTTGCTGCTGGGAAGACATCAGGACATCCCAATAGCTCCTAACTCCACTGTCAATGCAGGCACTGTCAACGCAGCACTCAGCTCAGTGAAACGAAAGCTTTTCTCAGCTGCTGCAACGCAGGACAGGCGACGACAACTGCATTTGGAGACGTAAATACAGGCTAATTACAAACCGAGCAGCACATTAGCCAACGAGGGCCAATGCTGCTGCCCCCTGACATAAGCACGACCCTGCGACTACGGGCTCAGCAGGCAGGTTGCTGACTTAGCCTTGGAAAGGCCTCCCCTCGTGGCACCCCAGCCACTGGCACAGAAGTCAAGGAGAGTTTTTCAAGCCACCAGCTTCTCTGCAACCAGCGGTACCTGGAAGTCGCGTTCCGAAGAGCAAGGGAGATCTCCAGGACCGGCAGCCCACCCGAGCTGACAGCCTTCCCTCTACACGCTAGTGGTTCCAGCGAGCGCTATCCCTGATTTCTGCCCACAAGGCCGAGGGCCGCGGCCCCTCGGCAGAGCCCCGGGAGCTGAGCAGCTTGCCGGAGGCCACGCTCATGGAGCGAGGAGAAGCTGGCAGCCACACGAGGAAGCGGTGGCCAAGCGGGGTGCCCGCCCCGTACCCATCAGACGGGTGGCTTCTTGGCACCCTCTCCGGGGGACTCTCCCAGGTCACTCGGGGGTGTGTAAACATACACTGAGCTTTCCCAAGACAAAAGGTGATGTTTTAGCAACGCCCCTGTGCCGAACGGGGCAGGGACGGCCACCCACAGACGAGGCACCTCTTGATTGGTCTGAAAAGGAGGTGTCTCCTCGGCTTGAAGCGACTGAAAAATGGTTAACCGAGGATCTTACTTGGAGGCAAGAACTTTGCTCGGATAAGCAGGGTTTTAGGAGGAACACGTGACGCGCTTGGCGTTGCTGGCTCCGTAGGGCTGCCGTGTTTGTGCAAGCTGAAACACTCCTTGCACAATCCCGCTCCCTGGGGAGCCCACAGGCCAGGCGAGAGAGGCCAATGGGACCTCCAAAAGGTTCTGCATGGAGACTGCGACCTGTTGTCCACCCCATCCCTCTGCTGCACCGAGACGGGCATTTACAGCCAACGCGGCGGCTTCAGCCCCTGCTCCAGCTCCTCCAAAACCAGAGATCCCGGCTGCATCGTTGCCCTTTTATTTATAATCTCCCTGCTCCGATTCCCTCCTGTTAAAGTCATAAAGTTTGGGGATCCTTGGACTCCTTTTGATTTCCCTTCCCTTCTCTCTTGCCTCCTCATTCTCATGATGGAATTCATGAGCTCCCAGCTCTGGGAATGGGCATTTTCCCCAGGTCGTCATCTTCTCAATCCTGTCAATGAGGGGAAGAGGATGGCAGGAGGAGGATTTTCCAAGATAACTGGAACGGGATATTCTTCCGGCCTCCTGGGCCAAATGTGGCCTCTTTGCATAGAGGAACTCCACAGATTTGGCCAATCTCCCCTTGAATCCATGCAAGCATCTAGGATCTGCGGCAAGGAGCTTCGCAGCCTCATGCATTGATTTCTAGCTAGCTCCCAATTTCTCCATTTGAAGAGGACACCAATAATTTCATCTTTTCTACTCCTAACTTCACAGTCATCTTCTCTCCAAGCTGATAAATCCCAGCTTGGGCACTTCACCACTCTGGCATCCTTTTCCCAGCACTAAATCCCTCCCATCCATGAGACATCCATAATGCYGCCTTCTTTTCTCAGATCACAGCTCTTGACGTCGTGTCTCCTCGGCCAACACAAGTTATCGAGCCTAAAGTGGCAACAGCACCACTCGGAATCACGGTTTGCTGGGGGAAGATGGACTCCTCCCGGCCCGGGCACAGGGAAAGGTTGTTGTTGCTCAGGCGGGGCTGATAAATTCAAGCTGGGGGCRCGTTAAAACAATCAACGGGCACTGATAAACACCGAGAAACTGATAAACTCCCTCATGAGAGGGAATGATTGCTGGCTCCTGGTTGTGGAGCTCACCCGAGACACGTGCGCATTTCAGCTGCAATCCTTGAGGATCAATCCAACCACAGCTGAAAACGGATGTTCTTTAACCACTCTCCCCCTAGGAAAGCAGGGCTGGGGTAGGCATTGGTGTGGTAGCTGTTGTGCAGGCTGGGTCTAGTCCCCGCCGATCCCCACGGGCTCAGGTTTAGCGCTGAACCCTCTGCACCCACCTTCACCAGAGGATTCGCTGCCACRTTGCTTAGGGCTACTGATGTATCGCCTCCGATTGGGAAAAAATTCCCTTGCCTGGAAAACCAAAGTTGATTTCCTAAGCTTTCTGCTAGAGATAAACAAAACCTCGGGAGATAATGGGATGGCAAAGCACAGAACCCGGCCTTGCTCGCTAGCTTCCCGAGTCGTCAGCAACGCAACACCTTTTTCCCGCAAATCCCAGCAAGGAAAACGCTTTCTGACCAACACAGACATACAAAAACAGGCTTGGAAAGGCGATAAGAACGCACAAAACTCACTTAAAACCCCGCTTAAAAATGCCATGGCTCTTATCTAGTCCCACACGTCTTAATTACTGCAAAGATGCCTAGATTGGCCGGCATGTAATGTCTTCACCGCAGTTTCAAGCTGCCTTCTGAATGAACCAACCTCTGACATCCCCACAAACTCGGCGGGATTTAGCACCTCCTGGGAGCAGCCTGGGCGCTGAGCTGGCCCTGGGGCTCGCCTGGCCCTTGCTGCCCACCAGAGGCTGCCTCCTGGGCAGAGCAGCTCAGCGGTGTGGCTCAGGCCTCCGGGCAGCGGTCTGCCTGCTGGTTTAGCTCTTTAGATAAAAGTATATCGATTCCATACAAATTGCTGAGCTGTCTTTGCAGGGCAATTCTAAGTAAGCAAGTATTGGGCAATTCACCTGAGATTAGCCACATTCTGGCAGGTCTGAAGGGCRCAGGCAGTATCTTAGATGGCAAGTTCTAGGCAAACGCACAAAAAGACATGCTGTTCCAGTGGAAATTCCCTTGGTTTCCTCAAGGGTGCTCTTGGAGGCTGTCAGAAAGCCTTTCCTCCAAAAACGGAGGTACCAAACCAAGCCTACAACACGGTATGGAGGAGCTCCTCGGCCGAGCTGTTCAGGGTTTTATCAGTGAAAGCCATCTCTTTTATCTGAGTATCTGGAAATGAAGACATGCCCTGCCTCTTTGCTAAGTGTACAGAGACCAATTTTATGGTCTATTAAACTGCAGAGCTAGTGCTTTGTTCTGCAAATTCCTGAGCGTCTTATTAGAGAGATCAGCTGGCCCAGGAGGTGCACGGGGCGCGAGCAGACACACCAGAAGCCCAGCTGCTCTTTATCTTGGTGAATGAGCCCTCGCTGTGCTATCAAGCTGACAATCACCTCGGCTGGAAGTTTTCACTGGCGACTCTTCCAAAGCCCTAAGGAGTAGGGATACATGGCGAGGAGGCCCCTGAGGTGGACCCAGACAAAGCCACCCAGGGTCATCTACACCTGGATGCCYTCCAAGACAGGGAGGGTAGAGCAGACTCTTTGCACCTTAATTCTCACAGAATCATTAAGGTTGGAAGGGACCTCTAGAGTTATCCCCCGTGGTGCAGCCCTGGCTGTAAATGCTCTGTAGTTAGAGCAAGTTGAACCACGTGGCAGCCCAGGGTCTCCYCTCGACCTGCTTTGCTGCTCAGCAAGTGACTGAAAACCCCAGGTCACAGCACAGGGAGGAGTCAGGTCTGTCCCAAACCTGCTGATGTGCCCAGGGAGCCAAGGACCTGCTCGTAGAAACGCAAGGTCCCACCATTAACCAAGAAGCTTTGATAAAACAAGTGACCAGAGGATTTTGATCGGAGCAAAGGTGTTTACGCGGTGATAACATCGTTTCCTCTGAATACATGAAAACCCTTTTGCTCTTTCCCTTTGTACTTATTCTAACAGGGAAGTTCTGAGCAGTTCCTTGGGTTTAGACCATCCATGACTTCTCATAAGCTGAATCACAGTTTTGAAAGGAGCAGTTAGGAACATTTATCAGTTGTTTTGAGGTCTGAACTGCAGCCAGTTAGAAAATCACGTAAAATAATAAAAGCTCGCAATAACTTAGGAAGGGAGAATGTTTAAGTTAGGCTTAGCCAAGAACACCTACTAAGCTCACCTTGACTTGATCCTGGAGTAAGTTTAACTAGCCTCTCTTTCTGAAATACCTGCACATTTTCAGAGGAAGCCACCCAGTGCTTTGCAGTATCCACGTGCAGCTACTTCAGCGTGCTGGATCACTAGCCAAGTCCTTTAAGCACTGAGGTGTCTGCCCAAAGAAGGCCGCCTCAGTCCAAGCCGTTCGGCCAGCAAACCGACAAGTGAAAACAGGTATTTTCGCGTTCTCTCTCCAAAGTACAAAGGGCAAAAGCACCGGGCAGTTGAAGCTGGAAGCCTAAAGCAGCTTAACGACTAGCAGGTATCCCTAAAACACAGCCCGAGCCATTAGCCAACCGGCCAAACGCCGCACACGCCCCTCTCCCATGGGAATGCTCTGCGGTGCCGCCAGGCTCTGCGCTGCAGCCCCAGCAGCTTCCTCCTCCCTCGGGCTCCAGCTCCCCACCAGGCCCGTGGGCACCGAGGTCAAGCTCTCGCTCTTGGCCTCACACACGYCGGGTCTCTCACCTACGTCCATCACACCCCAGGTTCTTCCCTCTGCTTGGCTGCCGACTCGTATGATCCACGGCCGCTCGTTCTTGGTSCCTCTAAGCCCGCTGTGCTGGGTGGCCAACAGATTCCCAGTTGGAAGAGGAGGCAAGGTCCAGCCTTGGCTGTGTTAGTCCTGCAGCCCCGCTCGCCAGCACCATCCRGGGTGGGAGGAATTGCTATGGGTTATGGGCCCCAGCTGCCCACGAAGTGCACAGCTCGTACAGAAGTGAAAAATATACCAAACCCTTGAGGAACATTCCAAAACAGCAGCAAAAAAATCACTTATCCTGCAGTGACTATTTTGATTCTCTCCATCTATCCCAACACTTGAGGGGCTCCAGACACTGCTCTTCCATAGTAGTGCTGTTATCAGTACAATGGAGAGCACCCCCATAGATCCTTTTCCACAACAGGAAAACCTGGAAAAGTTTTCACTGTTTCTTCTTCACAAAA
>NW_020455489.1:545261-550570 GCF_003342845.1 Nothoprocta perdicaria | reverse complement strand
ATATTAAACCCTTTTTCTTTTTGTAATGAAGAAGCTTTTTACACACAAGAAGGTCCTGCTAGTGCAGCCTACGAGGTCCCCATTTTCCCATAGAAATGTGACTATTTCACTTCGCATCAACCAGGCAAGAAGGTAGGGAGGACCTAGGGAGGTCCTGGACCACTCACTGTGCCCATCACAAGGTCCAAGAGATGCTTTCTAGATGGAGACTGATGACAGGAAGGTAGCCCAAAGTGGACGTGCCTGCCAAGGCCTTCGAAGGCACCTTGCTGTACTGCAAGACCCACATGGGAGAGGCCCTTAGTACTTCAAATCAGCTCTTTCCTTCGACACTGGTGTGACAAAAGCGCAGGCAAACAGCAGTGCTCTCCCTTCTGCTTCTAGGTAGTCTAAACTCTCCAAAAAGGAGAGCTTTGACCAAACCCAAGGCTCTACAGGGAAATCTCCATTTACAGTACAAACCACATCAACCCTGAACGCTGCTGAACGGGAGCAACATCCAACTGAAAGGGACAGCACCATTGAAAGGGTGGATGTGCTGAGTAAGGAGCTCAGCGGGAGCATCCAGCCCACGGCCCTGGAGCTGGGCCACGGCACCGAGGCGCCCGTGGATGCACGCGCATCCGAGCTCCGCTTTCCATGTGACGACGCACTGTATTCCCAAGCGACGGGACGAGTCCGGAGAGCAGCGAGCGCCGGTTGCGCCTCGGCCCTGCAGGTCGCTCCCTAGAGCRGAGGCAGCTCCGGGCGCCGCGCGGCTGCCACCTGACGTCGTGCCGCGGACTCGCGCTCCGGCGCCGCCGGAACGGCTGGGATCCCGGCAGCAGAGCCAGCGGATGGGATGCGATGGGATGGAGCCGCCTCGGTCCTTGGCTCTCTGCCCCCAGCATCTGCTCGTTCCCCAGGAGCCCACTCCACCTTAGCCCTTAAGGAGGGTCAGCTAATTCTCAGCAACTCAGCTATGGATTTTGTCAATGTTGTATATTTATATTAAGCTTAGAGGGCTATCTTACACACAGCTAAAACGCAGCTTTTTGACTAAGGTATATAATGTAAGTATTGAAACCTGCAAGGCTGTCACTGCTTAAAGAATAACGACACCAAAAGCAAACATATTTGAGAACCTCCTCCTCCTCACCAGAGTCAAGCTACATTAAGAAGTTATTTCCCAGGTTTCAGAAGGAGAGAGAGATTTTTAGGGCTCTTGCCTATTTTTTTTTCTTTCTTTCTTCTTTTTTTAAACCTTTTCTTTCTGCTCTTACTCCTGGTTCGTATTTTCTGTGTTGGTTTTACTTGGATGCAGAGATGGACAGAGGGGCAATCACAGCAGTGCACTCAACAGCCTGGGCACAGCTCCATGTTAATGACCAATGGCCTAATGTATTTTAGATTTTGCTCCCAGGTAGGCTGAAGAAAAGCCAGAAGGAAGACCTCTATTTAAAAGGTGATTTAACAGCAGACCTATATGCTCCTATCCGCACATCCCAGTCATGCGGTTATTTGCTCAAAGTTAAAAAAAAAAAAATACATATATATAAGTAGACATGACAGAAGCTTAAATGCATGGGAGATGGTAAAATTGAACCCCCATTTCGCACATTAGCCCATTTACTTGCAGTATTTCGGCTGAAGATTTCCGTAGAGGCTGGAAAAGTCAAAGTCATCACGTACACCTCAAAAGGCTGAAGTTAAAMGCATTTAACTTCTCACATACTGAGCTGATTGTGTCAAAATTAGACTCATCAGTCTCAGTACCCAAAGGTAATTTACCCAAAGGCAATTTTAAGACACTGGCYACTTATCCAAATATTTGAGAACTACAGTTTAATTGACTCAAAACTTAGTTCTTTTATCACTGTAAATGTCCCAGTTAGATCCTCCTCACTCTGCAAACATTAACGGACACGACTTCTTTGACATCTTCTCTGCTGCAAATAGCTCCAAATCAACTTCATGAATTATTCCTCTGATTCCAAAATATGAATGTCACTTCTAATTTTAGTCAGACAACTAAAGGGAAAATGCTTTTTTTAAAGCAGGTTACCACATTGGAAAAAAAAAAAAAAAAAAAAATCACTCAAAGCAGCCAGGAGCACCAATGAGTCATGAGCAGCATTTGAAAATACACACGGTCCTGCAGCTTGGAAATGTCCCATCCTGCAGCTTTACTGATGCCTTTGTTTTTCGTTTTTTATTGTTTTCTCCATGCCTATAGGTCCTTTAAGTTGCCCCCATCATATGGATTCACAGAGGACAAGATCAAGACCAAACCGACACTGAATCATTAGTGCTGACTGACATCAGCTCAGAGTTAACCACGCAGAAAAGCAGCATGTCTTATTTTTTAAGAATGTAYCTGCATGGCACTAGAAAAGCTGTTCTGGGGACTAAGACACCAGTCACTGTTCCACTGGTGACTTGTCAACTCATGTAACGAGCTGAATACAAGCCACTTTGCCAGATCTGCATCCTTGAACACACCAGGTTAAGTTACCTTCAAGTCTACTATTAATTCCTCGTAAAGTCTAAGATCTTCCTACTCTACATTGCTTCTAAAATTACATTTTTGCTGCTGAAGAGTAAACATTCTTGAACTACCTATCCCACAGCATTGGTTTGGGATTTGCAAGACATTGGCAAGCATTTCTGGACAGGAATCTCCACTGCCTCCAGATTTTGAAGGGAGCCGAGTGGATGGTTTTGCTGGTTTCCAGCTACAGCTCAGGCCTCTTGCAACACTCAGCGCAGGTCTCGAGTCACTAAGTATTTGGATCAGTCTGGACTTGGCACCTTTATTCTAACAAGCAGGTTCTGACACCGCCATAGACTCCAGACAAGCAGGTGAAGAGAGAAGGCASAGGTATTTTTAGCCCCTAGTCTGCCGTTTTATCGCAGCACTTTTAGAACAAAGGCGCTTTAAACAACATGTTACTTGTTTTAGCCCAATTGTCCTTCCTCCCACTGACCAGGAGGAGGACACCGTTACCAGAAGCAGCAGGGATTAACCAGTTAGGACACCGAGACAAGCTGGCCAGCCACAAGAACATCAATGGAGGAAAAAACATGCTCCGYAGAGAAAAACTGCTCTGTCCACACTTGGAGCCTCTCTCTTACAAACTCTTCTCACTGAGCTTAACAATTGTCATCTTTGGAACAGAATGCTTCTATCCACATTAAATCCAACTGAAGACCAGCCACGGAAAGCGTGCAGTCAAAGCTCAACCTCCTTTTTTTTATTTACCTTTTGCTCTCTTCCATTGCTTTGTCCAGCTGCCGGAAGATATCCTGGAATAAACTGCAGCTGGAGCGACTATTGATGTCGTAGCCRTATCCTCTCTTCCAGTACTGCTTCAGGTCATTCAGGTATTCAAGCACCTGTAGTTACAGAGGAGACAGGGTTGTATTACTGCACGGAGTCAGTAGTCCCAACAGTTTCATTAACTAGAATCTGTTCGGCCCCAGAGCCCTTCTTTAAAGAAAAAGCAGGGCAGGGGGATTTTAGAGGGCCCAGAAGACCACACGTGCCATCCCCTCACCCTCAAGAATCAAGGCATTTTATCATACGAGAAATATYGTATTCTACCATATGTGAAACAGAGCTGCCCAGGGCGCTTCAGACGTTACAGGAGAAGAAAGCACTAAAGGAGTTAAGCACAACAGTAAAAGCCCATTTTAATCAGGGCAAAGCAAGGCTACAGCAGTATTTAATTCTCTTGCTGTTTGATTAATCCAGAGCTCTTTGGAGACCGAGGTGCTTCATTAGGCGGAAGAGTAACAGGCACAGAAATTCGTAATTATTATTTGTGCGGTCAGAAGTGGTGTTTGAACGCCGGGCCACCCCCCATACGTTTCCCAGCCTCTTTAACASCCAGCACCTACCTTGGCATCCTCTTCGCTGAAGAGAGAGCACCACGGGGAGGTGACGTTTTTTATTGCCAACTCGTAGGAGCAGGTGAGAAAAGCCACCTGAACGAGATCTGCAGGACACCCAAGGAGCACGTGAAAAGTTAAACCACCGCTAGGAACTGAAAGCTTCCTCCCAACTTCTCCCCCTGCATGAGGTAATTAGTATCTAACGATGGAAATAACCAGCAGGATCTAATAAATAACTGCTTACCGAAAGGCCAAGCACTAAAATTAAAAATAAAAATGCTAAAAGAAGAGTGTTTTCAACAACAGAAACAGTGCGCAAAACCAAATTGGGGATTGCAGGCTTCTCCACGTTGCATTGGTGCACACAAAAAAGGACCATTAAGATCAAATTCTAATTATGTGCTGTAGATACTGACTGGTAATGCATCCTTTCTCACCATAAAAGGTGTCAGAAGCATCAATGCAACCAAGACAAGTCCACTCAGCACAGAATCGCCTGCGACTCCCACTACTCGGCCTCCATGTGACGGGATGGGTATCAGCTTGGCACCTTTACGGGAACCTCTTCAACTAGCAGCACCTATTTCAGTGTCCCCCATCGCTTAAACTCAAGATAAACACGAGCACAACCTGGCGCTTCTCTTCTGGACACGCAAAGATACCACCTGGACACATAAACTACCCCTGGTGCACCAAGGCAGAATGAAGAGCCACTTGTTTATAGCCTTCAAGGCAAAGCCCTCGTCACTATAGCATGAAAGACTCATTCAGACGTGTGTTTTGATGCACAAGTGCACGAAAACAGGCCCCTTTTCTGGGTTTCCTTTTACCTGCGTTGAGCTCGTCCGCGGGCAAGCACAAGGCGCCCGCAACGCGCTCCAAGACGCGCCTCATCTCCGGCCCTTCCTTGAAGGCCTCCACCTGGTGCATGGCCGTGGCGTTCTCCTCCACCAGGGCCACAAACTTCTCGCAGTGCTCGAAGAACCGCAGGAGCGGGTCGTTCACCTCGATGTCCTCTTCTGAAGAGGAGGGGGGGGGAAAACAGTAATAATGCTCAGTGACATCATGGCAAAGTTAAGCTGGGGGGGGAAAGGAAAGAGCGCCAAGAAGGGGGGAAAAGGTGGTGCATGTGGTGAGAAGAGAGGGGCAAAGCAGAGGAGAGGGATGGGGCAGCGGAGCTGCGAGGCCAGAGGGACGCGAAGGAGGCTGCTGGAGACAGGAGGGAGCAGAGGGGCGAGCGGGAGGCGGCAGAGGGGCGAGCGGGAGGCGGCAGAGGGGCGAGCGGGAGGTCGGGGCGCCGCGCCTCGCTCCCCGGCTCTCACCGTGTCCCGGCGCGGGGCCGAGGCCGCGGCGGAAGGCGGCGCCGCTCTGCAGGCAGCGGTGCTTGGAGCTGCTGGCCAGGGCGAGGCGGCGGCGCGCGGCGAAGAGCGCGGGGA
>NW_020455489.1:507148-544980 GCF_003342845.1 Nothoprocta perdicaria | reverse complement strand
CACCAGGTGCGGGTTGACCTCCTCGTAGCGCGACTTGGTGCCGAAGTAGCCGCTCAGCGACGCCTCGGCGGCGGCCGCGGCCACCAGCAGCGGCACCAGCAGCGCGGCCCCGCGCGGCGCCATGGCGGCCAGTGCGCGGCGGGCGCAGGAAGGGGCGGAGCGGCGGCGCCGCCACCGCCTCCTGCTGCCGCGGGCGCCGGGAGCCGTTAACGGCCGCTCCGCCCATGGGGGAGCCCCTGAGGGACCCCGGGGGGGGGTCTGTGAGGGACCCTATGGGGGAGCCCATGGGGGTGCCCGGTGTCCCTGAGGAACCTTATGGGGGAGCCCATTGGGGGTGCCCGGTGTCCCTGAGGGAGTCTGGGGTCCCTGAGGGAGCCCATGGGGGAGCCCAGTGCCCGTGAGGGAGCCCCTGAGGGAGCCCGGGGTCCCTGAGGGAGCCCAKTGCCCGTGAGGGAGCCCGTGAGGGAGCTCGGTGTCCCTGAGGGAGCCTGGTGTCCCTGATGGAGCCCATGGGGGAGCCCAGGGTCCCTGAGGGAGCTCGGTGCCCGTGAGGGAGCTCGGTGCCCGTGAGGGAGCTCGGTGCCCGTGAGGGAGCCCGGTGTCCCTGAGGGAGCCCGGTGTCCCTGAGGGAGCCTGGTGTCCCTGAGGGAGCCCGGGGTCCCTGAGGGAGCCCAGTGCCCATGAGGGAGCTTGATGCTCATGAGGGAGCCCGGTGTCCCTGAGGGAGCCCCTGAGGGAGCTCGGTGTCCCTGAGGGAGCCTGGTGTCCCTGATGGAGCCCATGGGGGAGCCCAGGGTCCCTGAGGGAGCCCAGTGCCCGTGAGGGAGCTCGGTGCCCGTGAGGGAGCCCGGTGTCCCTGAGGGAGCCCCTGAGGGAGCCTGGGGTCCCTGAGGGAGCCCGGTGCCCCTGAGGGAGGCATCTCCTGAGGAGTTGTGGGTCTCCCTGTCGCTGCTAAAGGGCCATCGCCAGGCAGCGGTGGGGAAGCGGAGGGTCTGCAGCACAAAGAAGGATCCACAAAAACTCGCATTCCGAGGGGAAAACAGGCGTAGGGTTAGCCCGGCACACGTTCTCTGGAGAGCCGTGCGCCGCCCTCGCTGGTGCTCTGCTCCTTAGCCTCCTCACTGTTGGGCTGAGCTTTCTTGCTGTCGTTATTTCTCTGGATAACTTGGTTTTCATGGCATATTGAGTCATGCTACGGCATATTGAGTCAAACTGTGGTGTATCGAGTCCAGCTCTCRTGTATCAAGTCATTATAGTTTTATCGAGTCAAACTACAGTGTATCGAGCCAAGCTGTGGTTTATTATCAAGTCAAACTGCAGTGTATCAAGTCAAACTACAGTACCTGGAGTTGAACTAGGGTGTACTGAGCCAAACTGAGGTCTATTGGGTCAAACTATGTTTTATTATCAAGTCAAACTACAGTTTATCAAGTCCAACTTGTTCTTTTGAGTCAAACTGGTATATTTTGAGTAAAGCCAGTTTATGAAAGAAGTTATTGTATATTGACTCAGACTATAGTATATCAAGTCGAGTTACAGTTTTTTGAGTCAAAGTATGGTTTGTTATCAAGTCAAGCTATGGTTTATTGAGTCACACTGGGATACAATGAGTCAAGCTATGGTTTATCAAGAGAAACTACGGAATATTGAGCTGAACTATGGAATATAGAGTGGAGCTATGGAATATTGAGTCAAACTACAGTATATCGAGTCAACTGGTGACAACATTTACTTGTAAAGCCTTTCCCTGACCCATCTCTTGCACTATGGACAAATGATGCCAACTGGTCCCGTCATGACCTGCCAAAGGACAAGGGGTAAGGCAAAGGCTTTAAAACCAATGGGGAAAGCACGGGATGGGAGGAAGGAGGTGTTTTAAGTGCCTGGGCTAAGTCCTGTCTTCTTGGGGTCCAACCAGCAGGTTGCGATACGGTGTGGGGCCCTTAGACGTGTTTATTACATTGGAGATTTTGGCTGGACCAAAGCTGCATGTCCGTGTCTTCGTGGCCTGTTCCTCTGCGTCTCCTGCCATGTGCTGCTTCTCTTACGCCTACTGCTATGCTACAGAGCCCCAGCAAAGGACAAGCATCCGGACAGTGAGTCAGAAGAGTAGCTCCCCAGTAATGTGGCATGGCCACCATGCTTCATTTTAATTGCCAGCGCGTTAAGCAGATAAACAAGCTCCAGATGCCCACATATGCATTTCACCGCTCATGGAAGAGCGTTGCAAAGTGCCTGAGTTAAATACAGCTTTCATGTGAAGGTGAGGCGCAGAAGTTGTTAATATTTAAATAGGAAAAAGAAAAAAAAAAAAAAAAAAGAGACAGTCTACTACACAACACAGTCGTAATTCAAAATCAGCAAGACAACCAAGAGCAACAACAAAAGTGAGCCAATCATTGGTCTGTGAAAGCTCTTTTGGATGTGATTTCTCAAAAATTATTCCCGGGAGCTTTCCAGTTTCACAAAGCTGGTCCAAATTTGTAAGTAAGTGTTTCAAGACAAGTGCAGCAACGTGCTTTTCAGTTTTTCAAATTATCTCGTTCAATTTATATTACACGTACCTGACCACAAGTCATTTCCTTCATCTAATGCAATAGCAAGGTCAGCATGGAGCTATCTGCAGTTCTCAGAAAGTGTGGTCTGAGGTTATTTTGAAACCTATTTTGGGTATTTTATAAAATACCCCAAAAATTGGGTATTTTATACCCAGGAAAAAATATAACTGCCTTCACTGTAGATTCATGACACAGAACTCCAGTTCCGAAAGGGAAACTGCCATCAAAAATCTTTTTTTTTTTTTTCATTTTTTTTTTTAATTTAATTACCTTTTAAATTACCACTTGGCATTTTCAATCTTCGAAAATCTAAGGCATAAAAAAGGGGCAAAAGCCATAGACACTGCTGCCACAGGAGAGAGAATTTATATCTCCCTGTGCTCCCTTGCTCTTCCCATCCCTTGCCATCCAGGTATGGGAGCATCATTGCTGGGGTGGCTCTGGGATGCATCAAATGAGCCACGCGAGATGGAATTTGGGTAGACCAGTTGGTCAAGTGCAGCCTGAACGTGGGCGCTGATAGTGCTGCTTTTTCCTCCTTCAAAGCTTTGCCTCACACTACTCCCTTATACAGGAGCTAACGCTCCTTCTTTCCAAAAAGCTCCTGCAGGTCATACACTATGAAAAGGTATCTATGTAGCGACCAAATCATCATTCTTCCCCATCCAAAGTTACTACCAAGTCCCTTTTTTGTCCATGTTTTTTCTCTTTTATAGTGAAACAAGAAGCAAATATTTGCAGTCATGCTTGTCTCAGATCTTTTATAACCATATCAAGTGGTTATTTTTTCCTCTCCTTTAGCTTTCTCACAGTGTTTTGTTTCAGGTAGAAGTATGGTGAGGCTTGTGGTTAATTGTGGGGTGGTTAAAAAGGGCTCTTCAGAATAATTTCCTCATTTCTGCTTCTTCTCTGAATTTGCCATAGAAACACATCAGTTTTCAAAACTAAGTTATTTGAAATGCAGCTTAGAAAGTCAATATATTGATCTCTTCTGAAAACACATTTTTCTTTCAAATGTTTCTTCTTCCTCACTTGGATGGCCTGTAATTACCACTAGTGACAAGGTATTTCTTTAGCAGCTGAAGGACAGAGAAATCATCTTTTAAAATGGTCCCATTTGAGTGTACTGTATTAACCGATCTTCTCGGGAGCGGAGAAACTGGTTCCATTGTGCCTCTGAATGGTCCCACCAAATAACACAGAATTGGCTGGTGTAGAAGAAGCTGGTGAAGGATCCTTCTGGATTTTGGGTCCTCTTAAGATATTTTTGAAACCAACAACATTAATTATACAGCCCAGGGCAGAAAAAAAAAAAAAAAAAAAACTGACCTCCAATTCTATGTTGTTTTCTTTGTCAGAAAGCCCATCCTTTCATTTTCATTGTTTTAGAAGAACAGATTCCCAAGCCGGGATTTATTCCATCTGACTGCCAACTATTCCCATTCTTCAGGTGGCTGAGTGTAGTTTTAGAAGAGACAAGAGGAGCAGTTGTCAGCCTTTGAGCTCCACAGTCCCCAGGTAATGGGGATCTAAGAAACAGGAGCAGTGAGATAAGGACACACTGGCACCAGTGGCACCTTCAAAACAAGGTCTCCAGAAGCTTCAGCAGAGCAACCTTGTCAAGCTCCCTTTGAATCTATGAATATCGGTGTGAGATCCGTCACTGCTCCGGCTCTCGGCCTTGAGAGGAGCCTTAAGAGTGTGTCAGGAGCTCTCAGTGGGATGGGGGTCTGTGACCGTGCTGGGCATTTTGGGCATCGCTTCGCTGGTCCCTCCCTCCACTTGCCAAAGGCGGCTGTTTTGGTGCTGCTCACGGGATGATCTTGAAGKTGAGGTCAAAGTGTGTCACCAGGGCTCCCCAGGGCTGCTTTTCCATTGGCCTGGCTCATCTGAATGGCCTATCATTAGGGTGCAGCCACCACCTCCTTGCATGTGGGAAGCACCATCTGTGACCTTCACTAACCTTAAGCGGGGCTCCATCTCCCTAACTTTGCCTAAGTCTCTCTGTTCTTGTGGCCATTAGCCCTTCTGCTCTTGCTGTAATCTGCCCAGCAGCTGGGGCATCCGCTGTCTCTCATCACGTAGGGGTAACACGAAGCAATTTGAAACTGCAGGTGCTTGGGGTCACACTCAGGTCTCTCCCTTGTGGCAGCGTCATTTAGACATCTTGATCAGCGTGACCACTTGGTGACGCAGCTGTATGTCGCATGGCTTGCTCTCCCAGAAGGTACAGAGACCTTTGGGATCTTACGTGGTTTGACCTCTTTGCAAGTAGAGTTTCTGGTCTTGCATTGTGGTTTCAACCTGTGGGGCACCACCTCTATCAGCACCACAACCTCGTAATTATGTGACTTGTCTTTCCGGAATATGTCAAGCCCTTTTGGATCTTGAGTGGCAGGAGCCCATCCATCAAACACACATTGAGCTCATAAAAGGCACTAGAGTTCAGAAAACACGGACATAAATCCAGAAGCCCTCAAGGCTGCAGCTCAACAGTGAAAGACTGTATTCCTGTAAGCGAATGGCAAGAATTTATGCTATAAACTCAGCAGCTCAGAAAGGAGAAAGGTTGCCGGTGGCTGTGGCGCACTTGCCTCACAGAAGACATAAATAAACGTGGTCCTGAGGCCAGGAGGTTTCCAATCTGGAAAGGGTGGCTTTGGGAAGAGCCATCTAGGAGCGAGGGTAAATGACCTAGCTAACCTCAGGATAAATTTATCAAGCTCTGTTAAAGGAAYTGAGATGGTTTTCTCGCTCAGACGGGTGTACACTGAGCTCAGTGAGATGGGATCCTTCAGTCCCGTATCCTYGTCTCCTAGTCTGCCTCCTTCCAGAGAGGAAACGACTGTTTTGAGCCCGTCGTGCACTTTTATAGACAGGCTTCTGGTCCAAAACGACTCGGATTTTATCCTGAGGATTTATCCCATCAGGAAAACAAGACCTCCTCTGATGCGTCTTTCCTTACAAAAGAGTCAAGCACTTTGTCCTAAGGAAAACATTTGCCACGTGAACTCTTGTTTGCCAGGGGGTGTAGAAGGCTGTTTATGGACATTTCCTGAAGCCTCTGACGCATTTGCAGGGAATTTAAACACCACTCAAAGTTCCTTCTAATTGGGACTAATTTATCCAGTCGCTCCTTCCCAGGACTTGCTGCAGGTAGTGGGTGTTTCCCACTGACCCCCAATAATCTGCACYGAAATCCACCAAAATGAACCAATGCTCCTCTCATCTGGAGGTCACACCACAGATCATGATCCGCTCTTTCCTGAAAACGTGGGCGATTGTTGTTAAATTCCCCCACGCAAGCAGTAAACCTGCTTTCCAAGCCCACGGTTTGCCAGGCTTAGTCCTTGCGTATTTGGCTCTTTGGGTGTCTCCGGCTGCGCACAGCTTGCAAACAAATCCCCTAATCCCTAAGCATTCTTTCCTTTCATTCCGCTGGGCGACGCTTTGCCCCGTCCCAAAGCAGGGGAAAGCTGGCGATTTGCTTTGCAACATGGAAAAACTGCTGCCGACCGCGTTCCGGGCCGTAGCTTCCACCCGGGTCAGCGGCTGCAGCACAAAAGGGAAAAATGAAGAGCCCGGGGAACGCTCATTCCGTTAGCCGAGCCTCGCGCTTTCGCCTGGGAAAGCTTTAGCTTCCCCATTGAAGCTCACTGGGACAAATTAAAGCCTTTTGTCTGCCCTCCCGCTGGRGTTCGTTCACCTCCGTGGTGCTCGTGGTTCCTACGTGGGAAAGGCGGGATTTACCCGGCGTTAAGCGGGATTCGCTCGCTAGTCATTGCGCAGCGTGTACAAAAATGATGCCAGGGCATGGGCTGAGGGAGGAGGGTGGAGAAACAGGGCTGGAATTTGCTCTTAAAAGGCTGCTTTTTGAGGCCTGTGCTCAACGGGGAAGCAACATGCAAAGATCCTTTAGAAAGGATCCGCTCGCATCCAGGTGCTTCCCGCTCCGCCTGTGGATTTGGATGTTGACTCCCACGCTACGCCTTGTGTTTTCTCATTATGTCCTGCAGTTACCGGGAAGAGGCTTGGGAGCAGGTCAGAACCGAAGCAGATGGACGGGGCACCCCCAATGGCTCCCCCTGCCAGGGATATCAGGAGAGGCTTCGTAAGGAAAAGTTCACGAGCTGACAAATTTTGCAAGTCCCTGCTCTTCAGAGTGCCCTGTTCTGGAAGGGACAAGGAGTAACCTGCTAGTCTCCAAAATTTCCCTTTTTTCAAGATAAATGTAAGATAAATCTAATAAAATAGAAGATAAATATAAGAAAGTATAAGATAAATATAAGAAAGTATAAGGTAAATATATGCAAGCTACGTGGTAGCAGAAAATCTCTTCTGGACAGCAGATTTCCCAGCGTCAGGCTCAATGTGTCAACAGCTCATGGTTGCAGATTGACTTTGCAAAACCTTTTGTTGAAAACGCCAGGATAATAATTTACTTTGCTTAAATATTTGTCATCCCCGTTAGCTAAGGCAACCGTCTGCGCGTCTTTAGATGTGGCTACAAAAACAGAGCTGTTGAAATCCGGCTAGATCTGAGCCGTAACGTGACTTCTCTAAAACTCGCTAAACATCTCTAAAACTTTGCACGAGTTTTAGGGATTAATGTTCATACTGCAAACCATCGCCTGGCAGGTGATTCCCATCTCTTTCCTATCTTTTCCTCTATCTCCTATATAATAGGAGATGTTCACCTGAGGGTACAACAGATCATTCTTCAGCAGATCCCCAATCCGTGGCTATAGGATAAATTTAACGGTGAACCGATTTAATGTAAAAGGGAGCCTTGCAGATATTTATCATGTGGAAAAAGAATTCCTTAAATTTTATTAAGGAACCAGTGCCAGTTGCATCCTGTCTGCATGCACAAAACATACAACTGTACTCAAGGTGAAGATATTTAATAATCACATGCTGCATTAATGAGGTAGGAAAATGAATCCATTCCATGTAAGGGTATAAATATCATCATCCGAATCAAGATAAATGTGASGTTTCATTGCAAACCTTTCATTCGGAGAGGGATTCTATTTTGGGGATGTCATGAGGTAGGAATAAGACTGAATTTTTAGAAAAAAAAAAGGTAAAACTGGTTTCACTGCTAACCATGAAATATTCCCTTCTCCACAGACGRGGCTGCTTTCCTGTGAGTTTGGCCTGAGAAACTCCGCTAAACCTGGAGGTTGAAGGAGAGCGTCCTGCTGCTCACAGACCTCAGCCCCTCACGCTGCAGAYGTTTGCCAGAGTGGCTCGTCTGGAGCGTTGACTTTGGCCTCACTTTCATCACCCTGGAACTCAGAAAGAACCTTGAAACCTTTGCAAGCTAAAGCTCAACACCACCACGCTCGGGTTATACTTTAAAACCAGCCACTTGTGCTCTGGCAAAGCTTCCTGGGGGAAGTTTTTATTGCAATCAATTTTTCCCTCTGCTGTCGGGGTGGTTTTGCTCTGACTTAACTAATTCAGAACGAAGCCCCTGGGGTATCTGTYTCAAGAAATTGCCCTGGCTTTTCTGGCCGGAGTGACGCTTTAGGTGGCTATTGGAAGAGCCTCTCACAGCAATTGCGGCCAGACTAAATCCTTCAGCTAATAAGCTCTTTATTTAGTACAGAAACAGGGCGATGGCATTTGAAACTGTGGTGCTGCTGTAGGACACATTTTGGGCCTGCATGAATTSTGTGTTTAAAAAAACCCCCACACACTTTGCAAGAAAATGGGGTTTGAAATGTCCTCTTGATAATTGTGTCACGTTCATGGGGTTTATTTTGCTTTCCCTCCTGAAATCGTTCCACCTTTGACTTGCAAACATACGTCGGCGTCTGGTTCGTGAGGACGGTGCGGGCAGGGCAGGCAGAACGTGGAGCCCGTCGGGGTACGCGCGGTCTCAACACGGGCTGATCCATAACTAACTTTGAACCCACACAGGAGGTCAGCGCTGCTTCTCGGCTTAGCAAAGCCACCTAATTCTTCCAGGACCTTGGAGCACGTTATTTTTAGCTGGGAATAATCACGGGCTGTTAAGCATAATGAGAACCCGGGACACTTGGAGGCCTCGGGGCATTGAGGAGGACACTGCAACGCTCCCGTTGTAGCAGTGCCCGGCTCCACACGCACCAGAGGGACGAGTAGGACTTGGTGTCTGCCTCCGTACGGCCATTCCCATGCAAACTAGACAGCCTTGTGTCACCCAGGGAACATCGATTACCCTTTCTAWTTACCTTTGGTTCGTGCTGGTTGGTGAGCAAAAGAGGAGCTGCTTATTGAAACAGAAGGAAGTTATTAGGAGCCAACAAAATCGCCCCTGTTTGTTCCCTGTTCTCCAGCACGTCCAGCGAGAAACGGGTTGTCTCGTTACGTGGATGCCCCGAAGGGATGAGGCCCTCGGCCGTGCTTGGCAATAGCTCGTGGTTTGATAAGGGTCTGGGTTTGATATGACTTCTGTGATCGAACTCATATGACTTCTCATATGACTTTGATATGACTTCTATGGTCATCTCAAAGGGACAGATCYTACCACATGCTTGAATTTTGGTTGTAGGTTTTGAAGTTGCCAAAAACGTGCTGTTAAAATGAGGAGCGGAACATTAGCTGCTGCCCTCAGGTCCTAATTTCTCCTAAGCATTATTTTACTGCGCTGAAGACTGGTGCTTGTCCCAAGTGTCGTCGTGCAGATAACTCAGCGTCCTGGAGACTTCTTTGGGTACACCAGGTTGGTAAGAGAAACTTGGGAGTCTCTTCGTGAGAGGGCCCTGTGCTTCCCTAGGAGCCAGGGGGCATCCGGGCAAGGGTTTGGTCCTTTAAACTCTAATTTCCCTGGAAGCGGTGCCTGGGGCATCATGGCAGTGGTGGAAAGGGACCTCTGGAGGTCTCTATTTCAGCTCATAGCAAAACCATCTCCTGCCCTAGATGAGGAATAATACTTAATTATGAAACAATACTTATCACATTTATTTATATTATGGTTAGGGGAAAAAAAAAAAAAAGTTTATCAGAAAGACGTTTTTCCTCTCACTCGAGGGGCATTCTGCAGAAATTCCTTTTCCAAACGCAGTTATTTTTCCTCCTTTAGCCTGGCTTCAGAATTAAGTGCTGCCCCTACAGGGAAGACCAAGAAAACCCCTCTGGCAAAAGAACTGTCGGCCTTCTGTGGGTGCTGGGAACACAAAGAGACACCATCCCCAGGGCGTTTCGAAATGGAAATACCCCAGATTCCATGAATTTGAGTGGGGAATTGGAATTCATTCCATAAATTCCATGAGTGGGGCATATATACCGAGTGGAGCCAGAAAAAGCCTTCGGGATCTGATCCTATAAGTGAGCAGGAAAAAGAAGACTCCCTGGGAGCGCTTTCAAGTTGAAAGTGGGGATGGTGCCTCTTGATGGTCTCGGGGTTGTCCTGGCTGGAGAACAAGGACCCCCTGTGAAGTTAAAACACGTTGCGTGCCCTGCCCAGTGTCCGAGGAGCCTCCTCCTGTGAGCTGCAAGGTGGGGAATCGCCTCTGGCCCCAAGTCTTCGCCCACGTGGGTGTTGCTGAGTGGGTGGGTGGGTGGCGCTGGAAATCTGCGTCCGCAGGGCTCACCCGGACACGGCCCCGCGCAACCCGTGCAGTTGGGACACTGCCATGAGCTGCAGCAAGGGCTCCTGCAGGTGCCCCTGGCACCTGGAGCTTCACGGATGTGGTGGGATGAGAGGGGATGTGGCGGCCTTCGGCACCCCTGGGCCGTGCACGCCGGTGCCCTGCGGCTCCTCGGGCGCAGCAGAYATGGTAGTGCCCTCGAGCTCTGGTGCTCACTCGCCTGCTCCCTTTCCTTCCTTCTTTCCCTCTCTCCTTCATCTTTCTTTCCACTCCTTTCCCTCTCTCAAAATGAGGAAGCAGCTGCTGCTGCTGCCCTGCCTCTCTCAAGCATCTCTTCTTACACTTCAAATTAGGAAGCATTTTTTCCCCCCAAAGACACATGCTGTTTTTAATGAGGAGCAAATATCCACTGGAGTCAGATTAATTAAAAAAAAAAGAAAAAAAAAGTTTGTGGATTTTTTTCCCTAATGATCTGAAAGAAGCAGGGGGGCAAAGTCTGCACCCTTCCGTTTCTAACGCCGCTTGCCTGCAACAGACCAGTGCGTGATGAGGACGCTGTGTCACCATTCATCATTTGGCAGAGGGGCAAAATAACCAATTCGGGCTGTAGCGGGTGCTTCGGAAACGCAGATTTCCCGCCGAGAAGCCTCCGCTTCGTGGGGCAGCTGTGGACTCGCTCCGATGACTTCCATGCGCTCAAACTCCCGGAGCACAACTCGGTTCTCCCAGGATCCTGGCGCTGCTGCTGCTGGTGCCACCTTCGCCAGCTCTCGTGTTCGCCACGACCCACGTTGTGATCACGGAGCTGGTGACAGGTCGGGCGCTGATGCTGCCGTGCCCAGGTGTCAAACCCGCTCAAGGACATGGGTAAAACCAGGCCTTCCTTTGAGTCACCCCTATCACCTGCGACCCTCTTCTTCCTCCAGCACAGGCGCGTACCCGGCAGGCCCGTGGAAGTGTCCAAAAAGCACCACAAACGGAAGGGAAGCTCTCCTGGGGTTTTACTCCATATGTTTCATCCAAGTAAAATATTGTTTAGAATGCGGACACGTGAGCTGTCTCACAAGGGACACCCCCATCCCGGAGCCTTCCTCCTGCAGGAGGCTGTCGGCCCTGTCACGGAGATGGTCACCGGGTCCCAGGAGCTGCACGCCGAGGAGACCTCCGGCCTTTGCGTGGGATGTGAACAGCTCCGCGGCTCCTCCCGTGCGGCCGCTTCACGAATCAACGCCTAGCCCTTAAATCCCCAATGGAGCCGAAACGTCACCCCGCTCCGGCACACGGAGACCTGGGATCCGCAGCTTCAAACAGGGTCACCCCCAGCTCAGCGGGCGCCTCGGGAGCTGCCTCTGCGTTCCCATCTGCCTCCCGGTGCTCCGGCAATGGCCCTTGCAGGAGGGGCTGCTTTCCCAAAGGATCAGCAGGATTAGGGCCCGGCGGCAGCCCGGGATAGCCACTTGTAAGCCGCTCGGGCGGCGCTTTGTAGCTCCCACCGGGGAGGCCGAGCGCCTCAGGGATCAATTTGCACAGCCTTCAGGCTCACATTATTCCCCGGAAAAATGTCCCTGCCCGGGAAGCAGCCCCAGAAAGGGGCAGCTTGTCACACGATTACCCCAGGGGGGAGAGGGGGGACAGTGTCAGTTACAACCTTAATCCTATTACAGCGTGAGCGGGAGAGGGTGGCAACAAAGAGCAGCAGGGAGCGAGGCAGGAACAGAGCRTCCTGCCGGAAAGCAGCAACCCCAGGGCAGGATGAATGCGTCCGATGGCATCGGGAAGCAAAAGGGTGGCTGCAGGGGGAGCAGCGAGGCCCTCCGGAGGCTGGCGAGCGTCCTTTTTTACACAAGTTTAGCCCCCAAAGAGGTTGTGGCAAAGGAAACCCGTGTGGTTGGGAGGAACCAGCTGCCTGGCGTGAGCCCATTCCCAACGGATGCAACCGAGAGCCAGTCTTGAGCCACCGGCCCCGCATCCACAGCCTCCTGCTCCGGGCGGCAAGCCTACTGGAAAGGCTGGGATGGGCTGGCTCTCCACAGCACCCCACAAAGCCACTCCTTCCGTAGCTAAACCGGGAATTGGGTGCACGGGAGAGAAGTCAAACGCAGCCCCGTGCTGAGGGATCCTGGCCTCATGGGATAGGTTTTACCCACCCTGCCCCTCCGCCTCCGGCCTCCCTGGGMACTGCAAAGCCTGCTTCCTTTATTTCATTTATTTTATGAAGACAGACAGGAAAAAAAGGGGGGGAAAAAGGTGTTTTTTCCCACGTGCGCCAAGCGGTGTCACAAGAGCCAACGAGTACAGTTGGGTTCGGCTCTGTCGCAATTCCAAGCCAGCTTCACCGCAGACTGAGGCTTGCTTTCCTGCCGGGAAAACAATATATGTTTATTTATGTCGAAGTTGTGGGGTTTTTTTTCGGTCACACACGCGACGGGCGCGCCGTAACCCCGAGGGAAACGCCGCGTTCGCGGGAGCGCACCCCGGCCCGCGGCGCAAGATGGCGGCGCGCGGTGACACGGCGGTCACGTGGCGCGCCCCGCCCGCCGCCGCCGCCGCCGCTGAGGGGAGCGGGAGCCGCCGCCGCCGCCCGGGCCGTGCGCGGGGCAGCGGCCCTTGCGGAGCCGCCATCGCGGAGCACGGTGAGCAGCGGCGCCCGCCTTGCTGTGTGTTGGGGGGCGGGGGAAGGAGGCGACATGTCGCGGCCGAGCGGGGCCCGGCCCGGCCCGGCCCGGCCGCCGGGGGGCAGGTTCCCCCCCCCGCTGCAGGGGTGTGTGGGGCAGGTCCCCCTTCCTCCATGAGGGGTTTGGGGGGGGGCTCAGATGCCCCCTGCGCCTGTGGGGGATTTGGGTGAAGGCCCCTGCCCCCCGTGAGAGGATGGCGGCAGGGTGTCCCCCCCCCCCCGCAAGGGATCTGGGGGAGCCCCGGGGCCCCCCAGCCCGTGGGGGAAATTGGGGCAGATCCCGTTTCCCCCCCCCCCCCGTGAGGGATTTGGGGGCAGATCCCGTGTCCCCCCCCCGTGAGGGACATGGGGGCAGATCCCGTCCCCCCGTGAGGGATTTGGGGGCAGATCCCGTGTCCCCCCCCCCGTGAGGGATTTGGGGGCAGATCCCGTCCCCCCCGGGAGGGATTCGGGGGCAGGCCCCCGTGTGAGGGATCTGTGGCCATGTTCCCCCCCCTCCGTGTGAGGGATTTGGGGATCCATGCCCCGCGTAAGGGATTTGGGACAGGTCCCCGCTGCCCGGTGCGGGATGTGGGTGCCCAGGCACCTGGGAGGTGCCCGGGGAGCCCCGGCTTGAGGGCACCCCCGGAGATCCGGCCGGGATGCGCCAGGGCTGGGGCCACCCAATCCCACCGGATTGGGACACCCCCGGGGCCGGGCACCCTGTCCCCACCCGCAGGGCGATGCCTCCTCGCTCCCTTCCCCGGTGCTTGCAGGGCTGGGCTGTGCACCCCCCGAAATACATGTATATTTATTTATATGTATGTGTGTATATATATATATTTATATATATATATATGTGTGCGTGTATGCTGATAACATCGGCGGCTCGCGATCGCTGCTGCCTGCCGTTCGCAGCGGCCCTGTTTGGAYGGAGCTTCCGGATCTCTCCAGCCTCGCGTGCCGAGCGCCTCGCAGGCGGCTCCGGCAGCGAGGGAAGAGCAGGAGCCTTGGGGGCAAAGCTGGAGCTCCACAGGCTGGAACATGGAGGCTGGAGCGTGCGGGAGCTGCCCTGTGTGGCACTGGGGGTTTGGCCCTGCTCCCGTATCAACCAAGGGACAATATATCTGCTTATGGATTGTTTTTCTTTTAAGGAAAGCCTGCAGCACTTAATAAAGCAAAGTCCTTGGATAAACTTGAGGACTTGGAGGCCCTAAGGAATATTCTGGCTACTCGGGGTTGGCGGGGGTAACTTCTCGATGGCTTTTGTTGTTGGATGGCGCTCCATGTAGCTCGGCACGTCGTGAAGCGCCCTGCGAGTCCAGATAGATGCTGCTTTAAAATAATTATGGAGTCCCGCTGAAGTGAGTGTGTCGAGGCCGAACGCATGTGTCGTTGGCAACAACAGTGTGCTGCCTGTTGGGAGGCGGAAAATACACCTAGAGTTAGTAAAATCACGTAAAACCAGCACCATGGTCCAAACTGCCCTTTGCCGAGAGGGAGCAGAGCCCCTGGCAGCTATTTTGATCATAATTCCAGTGGAATAGGTGAAACCCAACTGTGCATGGTGGAGGACTGCTCTGAAGTGGAGGTGAGCTCCAAAAGGAGCTCGGGAAGCTCACGGGAGAATCAGTCTTGTGACGGACCCACCTGCAAGGAGTGGTTGGCCACCAAGTCCCYTACAAACCAGCATTGTTTCCCGGGAGGTTTCGGTGCGGTCGTCGCTTCTCCCACCCGGGAAGCCAAGGCTGATGTTCTGCACGGCTGTCAAGCTGTCAGCTTGGTGACCACATTCTCCATGGCCAAGGGTCTTCGTTGCTTTAATAAGCCCCCTTTTCAGGAGGGCTTGTAGCAAACTTTGGTTTGCTAAAATAGGTGAATTTTTATGCGGTTTTGGAACATCACTGCATGTGCTCTGTGCTTTCATTGAGTGTTATTGGAGCTGGGGAAACAAATCCCATCCGCAGGGGTCCCATCCACATGGAGCTCTGATTGCTCTCGGCCAAGAGTTGGTGGGTTAGGAGAGGGTCTGATTGAGGAGTAAATCACTTGCTTTTGGTGCAGCGCGACTTCTTAGGTTATTTCCATTGCATTTCCATTCTTTACATTTAGCTCATCCGAGTTAAGCCTAAGTTTTTACGTTGCAAGTGTCTTTCTTGTGAGTGAAGCCACCCTTGCRCGTGTGGTAGATCCAGCTCAGGTTTCCACGGGGCTTTGCTGCCTCATTGCAGCGTGGCGGCAACTGGCAAGACCCGCTGTGCTGCAAGTGTCAGGGCTTGACATATGTCCTTCGGGGTCCTTGTTGACCCTGAAGTGCCSGCGTAAGGCAGAGAGTTCAAAAGTTACCGGCGGTAGGAAAGAAGTCCTAAAGATGGTGGTTCCTGGGTGTTCCTGGCCAAATACTCCTGYGCCTCTCCAGACGGTGCTGTTAAAGAGCCTGTCTCAAAACTGGGCTCAAAACAGACTCAAAAGTCTCTCGGGGCCGCTCTGCCGCTGGGCTGGCGTGTGCTCCTGTCTTCTGGCATGAGTCTCATCCGCCGGTTAGCATCACAAATGCTTAAGGTTGGAAGGGACCTCTAGAGATCCAACCCCCTGCACACACAGGACACGTAGAGCACATGGCACAGGCTGCATCCAAGCGGGTTTTAAAGATCTCCAAAGAAGGAGACTCCACAGCCTCTCTGCGCAGCCTGTTCCAGTGCTCTGTCACCCTCACCGTTAGGAAATTTTTCCCTAAGTTCCTGCGGAACTTTTGGTGCTTTGGTTTGTGGCCATTTCCTCTAGTCCTGTCGCTGTCCACTGCGGAGAAGAGGCCGCCCCATCCTCCCCACTGCCTCCCTTGAGGTGTTTATAGACACTGATCAGGTCCCCCCTCAGCCTTGTCTTCTCCAGGCTGAACAGGCCCAGCTCTCTCAGCCTCTCCTCACAGGGCAGATGCTCCAGGCCCCTCATCATCCTCGTAAAGAAGRTGAAGGCAGAATCATGATGAAGCGAGAAATGCACCACGCACTGCAAGGCCGGGCTGCGCTCGCGAGCCGCGCCGAGCTCCGAGAGCCCCGTTTGTGCACGGGGCTTTGCTGCGGGATGGGAAGCGCTTGGATACTGGCCTGGGAACGGCCCTGGATCTCCGGACCCGCGAAGGGGTTCCCTGCGGGCCGAGCTCTCGCCCCTCTTCCACGCAGAGCTCTGGGATTCGCCTTCCATGTGGCCTCCACTCCTGCTGGGGGGAGTTTTCCATGGTCGAGCTGGGCAGCTTGGGAAAATGTGACTGGGAAAGTTCACTTAAAATTACCTGGAGTGCTTTTTTTTTTTTTTTGATGACTTCTGTAGCAAAAAAAAGACCTTGAGGGTCATTCTTGCAAAAATACCTGCTGTGAAAACACCAGCAGTTGGAGGATCGGAGTATTTAGGGGGAAACTTTAGGAAAACGTTAGGAAAAAATAGGGTCTCTTTTGAGACATCTTGCTGCCCCTTTGACCTGTTATCTCTGAATGTGCTGCCGGGTGAGACATTTTGGGTATATCCTCGTTGAAATAAATGCGCTGACCCTCCTGCTTCAGAAACGGGAGGGAAATGAAGAGAACGTTCCTGCAGCAACCTGGAAGCCCTCGGGATGCTTGAGGTGCCGGGATCCCGTTGCGATCCCGGCCTGGAAGCGGCCCCTTCCGAGCCCGCSAGCCTCACCCCTCGGTTCTTCCCGCCAGCCGTTTTCTGTCCTGCGTTATCCCAGCCCGGCAGCCGCTCCGTGCCACAGGATGCAGTCTCGGCAGTAGCTTTTGCGTCTTTTTTTTTTGCTTTTCTGGTACTTTTTGGTGCTCTTTCAAACAAGGTGTCATGGAGAAGCTTCAGGGCTCTGCGTACATCTCTCTACCCTCCTCTTTACTCCCCGAATCCTTGCTCCCGAACACTGTTTTCCCCCCATAGTCCCAACTTTTCCCCTTGGAGGAAGGAAGCTGTAGCTCATTTTCCAGATCTCTTTCCCCGCCCCCTCCAGTCTTTGAGGAAAAGAAGATAAACTAACGTTTGGCTGGAATTTGTGCCTATACCTGGGGGTCAAGCTCGTGTTCCGGGCCCTTTCCTAAGGCATTGGGAGAGCTGCCGGAGTTGGAAGGCTGTTTGGTGCTGCGGTTCCGGGGGTGTTTGCGCTGCGCTTCCGGGGCTTGCTCCCAGTTTTCTGCTGTTTGGGTGTTGCTCGAGGCTGCTTTTGAGGAATTYTCCAGCGGGAGGCCCCGCGCTGACCGCTTCCCCTGGCCCGCTCCCTTCCACCCGTCTCCTCCTCTGGGTTTCGCTTCTCKCAGTCCCTGCTGCCCCCAGAGCAGCTCTAGGTTTGGGGGCAGTGCAAGCAGCACAGAGCCAGTGTGAGATCCGGCTGCAAAAGCCCACGTGAYGTTTGGTAAACCTGCAAGGAAGCATCTTGGCGACCTCCAGGCCTTACCCTTCAGCACGCGTGTGTTTGGTGCTGCCCGGACTTGCAGTTTCTGATGCCGTGCGGGATCTCCTCGTGCTTCCTTCTGACGTAAGAGCAGGGCTGTGCGCGGCTGCACGGCACTGAACGGGTCAGGAACAGCCCGGGCGAGTCCAAGGCAGAAACCACAACCCGAGCGGTGCCAGCCCCGCTGGGTGCAGAGCCCCACAAGGAGCAGGAGGAGGCTGCGTCCTGCTTGGAAACTGCCTGAATCCATAGGGAGCCGCGTCGTGGGGCGGGAGGCAGCGCTCTCCTTTCCTGCCCTGCCGTTTCTGGCGCTCAGGGTCTGGGAGCGGAGAGCAGGGCTGAGCGAGGAGGGCTCCTCTCCAGATGAGTTTCACGTGGGAAATGGAGGGGTTTTTCTCCCCGCTTCTGCACTGTGACGCTCTGAACGGTGCTCTGCTGTAGCTCCATAGCCTCCGGATGCTTAAATGGGGTTGTCTTAAGCTGGAAGGTTTTCTCTTGTCACAWGTCCTGCTGCTTTATCTCAGTGGGACCTCGCGATTAATTCAAAGACCGACCTGATAAGGTGCTTTGTGCAGGGCTTTATTTTTAAGGTGGGTCTGAGTGAAGGCAGCGGGTGTTAGCAGGTCATCAGCCGGATTTGTCTGTTGTGACTTAAGTCAGACTGCAGGGAAACTCCCTTTGCTTTGCTAGCTGCCCTCTTTAGCCCATGTGCCAAGAGGGATTTGCTCCACCTTGCACCTGGTGTTCCCAAGAGGGATTTGCTCCGCCTCGCACGTGGTTTTTCCTACAGATGAATGCAGCCTCTGGGCCAGGCCGAGGAGAATGAAGCAGCCAAACCACGTCAAATTAATGAAACATTCCAATTAAAACTCAGCTGTTCCGCTGCCTTTGACCGTTYGCGGAGCCCGGCGAGCTCGTGAGAAGGGCGCTGACGTGGCTGATCTTTATTTATTTATTGGCAACAAGTCTCCTTTACAAGCGATTGCCCGGTAACAGCACATGGATTTGCACAGCGGTGCAAGGATATTTAGCTTTTGCAACAGCTGTAGGAAGGATGCCGGGATGCTTTTCCCGGGGCATCCGCCGGGTGCCCGGGGGTTTTCGTTTCCCGTCTCTGCAGCGGGGGCCTCGCTCCGCGTTGGGAAGCGGCTGCGTGCGGAGCCCGGGCGCTGGATGCCCTCGAACACATCCCAAAACACGCAGCAAACGTGGRTGTTGGGACCCTGCTCGGCTTGCGTAACCCCCTCTAATACCCCGGCCTGTGCAAGGG
This sequence comes from Nothoprocta perdicaria, assembly GCF_003342845.1. Lineage (NCBI taxonomy): Eukaryota > Metazoa > Chordata > Aves > Tinamiformes > Tinamidae > Nothoprocta > Nothoprocta perdicaria. The sequence goes on along the minus strand of NW_020455489.1, from coordinate 526,487 downwards.
CTTCTCTCTTCCCTTGGGAGCTTGAAGACACRTTCTACGGCTTGATCTCCCGCTGCCATCGACACGGCCCAAAAGGCCGTGTCCCAAGTTTCCCTCTTGTATTTGGAGGTGGAAATGGTTTTTGGCTGCTTTGCGTCAGCTCTTCCTTTTTCAAGTCCCTTGCAGGGAGGCCTGTTGCTGGAGAACACCCGCCAAGGGGGAGCTGCCGAGCGTAAGCTGATGGAAACCTCCCTCCAAATACCCCCAAAAGGCGGTGCCTCCCCAAAAATGGGACTTTTTAGAACCTGGGAGGATTACCTGGAGACATCCAGTGTGAATAACGCATGCAGAACATCCTGAGAATTGCCTGCTGCTGAGGTAGTTAGAAACGTTTTGCTTCTGTTTGTATTCCACCCTCGTGGAATCTGGTCGAGCTTGTTTTTATGAAAATKAACCTGTTTTAAATATATTTTTTCTTCTATCTAAAGTGTTATTTGGAAGCAGGAATGACTAGATTTGGGGGCAGGAAGGAAGGGCCTTCTCCTGCTTAGGGGGTTCGTTATTCCTGACCTCATTCCTGAAGCCCTGGCTCATCCTGGATTAGCTGCCTGGCCAACTTCTTTCCACTCACAAAGAGAGCCGAAAGAARGACCTAGCTGGGGTCCAGGACGAGCAGGTGGCACGGGGTATCCACCTGAAAAATAATGGAATGTTAAGGAAGGAAGGCGTTTGCCCGTTCTGGGGAGCTTTCAGGGAGCTCTGATCTGTTTAACCTGTTAACCACGGGTGTAGCTTCCGCTCTGATCTCTCATGAGCGGCAGGCCAGGCTGGTTGCGACGCTCTGGACCCGATGCCGTGAAGCGGTGCCCAGGAATGGGCTGGAGATGCTCCCTGGGGAGGCCTTGAGGCTCGAGGCAAGCGGAGCCGAACGCCGGAGAACCGGCCTGCCCTGGMACAGGGAGCAGAGGGTGGAGGAGCTTGGCGTAAGGCCAATCAGTTTRGGTAAGATGGACCCCCCTTGTCTTCCAAAAAATGTATTAAAAATGATGTGTTTGGGGTTTTTTTTTTCCCCCAAAAAATGCAGGCAGGAGCATAGGGATGAAGTCCCATCAAACCKTACGCAGACGGCTACGTTGGCTGGTGGGCCGCGTGGGCCGATGCTTTGCAGAGCAGCAGGTGGACGGTAGCAAGCGTTGGCTTGTTGGCAGCGGGCTCTTTGGCTTGGGTTCTGCTCCAGAAGGGAGAACGTAATGTTTCCCCACTAGCACTGGAAAGGAAATGTGTGAATTGCAAATTTCTGCCGAGCGTGAATGGAAGGGGGAAGACCATCTGGTTTTCCTTACCTGGAAGGTAAGACTAATCTCAAGGGAGCTTTGGGATGTACTCTGTGTTTGAAACGTAATGCTTCATGTCTAGCCAGTGCTTTATGGTATCTGCCCCCTATTACTATAACTTGACTTTGTCTTTCCATTGTAAGAACACTTGCAATGCTGTTAATATTTAACAAGGGCACTAAACTGGACGATTTCTTTCTTTGCAGTGACTCCTGTGATGAGCAGAGCAGCAGCAGGGGCTCCCGAGCTTTGGTCCTCACAGCTGCGTTGAGCTTCTAACCTAATGAATCGAGGGCTCTGGGGAGGAGAGCAGYTTCAGGTAAGGAGGGAAATATTACACTTTGAATGATGCACATGGTGGGATTCCTCTTGGTGCGAGGGAAAAAGACGTGCAGATGATGGAATTCCAGGAGAAAACTGTGTAATCTCAGCAAGGCTCAACTGAGACACCACTCAGAGCAGCTCCCTTCTCTTCCTTCCAGTTAAGGACAGCTAAGAGCAGGACTTCAGCAAATGTCAGTTAGGTTAATTGCTCCAAAAAGACTWCTTCTAAGGAAGTTTTTTCCCTTCTAGCTGTTGAAACCAGAATGATAGATAGGGAAGGCAGAATGGCAGATGGGAAGATCTGCATTTTTATCTTTCCAGTTTTGGCTTTGACATAGATGAATGACCTGGAAGGAGGAATTAAATTGGGTGCATGCCCTTTCTCGCCGCTTGTGGTTACATCTTTTTCTTTCAATAATGCTCCGATGAAGCTGTGTGAGGAGTTGCTGAAAGGCATCTTGAGCTTCTCTAATGGTTTTGTTGGGTTTGATCTGGCCTGGAAAGCTCCAGGACCGGTTTAAGAGTTGGAGGGAGAGATGAAAGTACTGGACAAAGAAAGCAGAACTGTCACGCCAAGCGACCCTGGAGAAAGGATGTGTTTTAAAAGCAGTTATTTGTGCTTTGTCTTTAGTGCCTTTTCCTTTGGAGAAGCTGCTTCCTTTTTCTCTAGATGCTCTTGAAATTTGGTGGGACTGGACTGGATGCTTGGGTGTGATCTCCTGGAGGGACAAAGCAGAAAAGTGACTTTCGGTGGCAATTCTTTCCATAGACCAAGCTTGGTTTTGGAAAGCTCTGTTTTAGTCCCTCTCCTTCTCCGTCTCCTCAAGCAGGTGACATTCAGAAGCATGAAGTAAGGGGGCAAGTGTTGTGGGACTAAGATGTTTCCTAGTGCCTCCAGAGATGCTGTGGTCAGTGCTCAGGAATAAGGAGAGGAAATGCGTCGACTAAGCGTTTGATCAACGTWGCTGCAACACAGACAACTGATGGTTTTCTTTGCGTCTCCCATAAGGTAAATCCTTAGGGGTAGGGGCTGATTTTGCASAAATCTGGACCCCAGACACTTCTTACGTAGTTGTCCCAGGGTTTGGTGGAGTGTGGTTCAAATTGCTGGAGTTACAAAACACAATATTGGGGTGACTCGTATTTTTGCCTGTTGTTTAAATCAAGCGGTCTAATAGAGAGGAATATCCATGTAGTTTCTTAACCTTTTTGCTACATCAGTATTAGCCTTTTGGGAGGAGGAGGAAGGCAGCCCTTTCCTCGTTTCTTAGCTTTGCAGAACTTGAACCTTAAAATAATCTCCATAGCCCTGTCATATAAATATATAACAAGCACCGTGCAGCGTGGAGCTTCTTGCGGAATTTTCTTTTCCTTTCAAACTGCAGAGTCCTTGAAAGCAAAAGTCTCCCTTGCTTTTACGGCCTGCTTAATGCTTCTGCCCGCAGCAGCTCTCCTGCCCGGGAGCAGAGCTAATGCACTGATTGCTCCGTAATGAGAATATACCAGGAGCTATTTGAAGTGGACGTCGCAGCCTCAGGCTGGGCTTAGTGACTGGAGCTAAACTTCTGTCTCTCTCGATAATTTGTGTTTAAAAGTAGTAGTGCTCCSCGTTCCCGCTAGCAGGGCTTATGCTGATGCAACGTAGCTCCGTGGCAGCAGTGCTTCGAGCTGTAAYCTGTCTTTCTGGGGGCATCTTTTCTTCTAAATACGCGGTTTACAGAGCTAAAATTCACRTGAATGCGGCTAGGGCTTAAAATGGTTAAAATTAAATTCTAAGGCAAACGCTTCAGCCGTTGAACTGTGAGATCTTTCAGTGATGAAATTTTCCCCTTAAATGGGTTATGACTGGCTGACAAAGATGTTCAAGGGAGGCAAAAACCACCCTGTGAAATGTGCGAGAAAGAGCCTGCGTTGAAGGCGCTGTTCTGGCTCTTGCACGTGTTTTAAAAGCACCTTTGGGGGAAGTCATCGGTCATCCGTGTAAGTGGCTGCAGATTCAGTGGTGCCTGTGTCCTCCGTCGGGTTTTAGTTCAGACTGAAGATTCCAAAGTGGAGATTTTGTGGAATTTGGGAGCCTTTGTTCTGCACTGATGGCGTTTGACGAGCACAGGTTGCTGCTGCTTAGATGGCCTGGCTGAGTCCCGGGAGATGAGCATCCTTCCACGGAGGACAGAGCGTCCGGAAGCAGGTGGCTCTCAGTGGTTTCACTGTCGTCACCCAAAGCGTTTTCCCTCGAGTACAGAGCTCCCTCTCTGCGCTTCTGACACTCTTGCAAGTTCTGGTGTGAGTGTAAAGGTGAGAACAGCCCTTCCCTCTTGCTTGGCATCTCAAACATGACACCGGTTGGTTTTCCCTTGGTTTGGGGTCGTGCCTTTTCAACCCAGCTTTGCTCCTCTTTGACARCCGACTTTAAAGCGGGGCTGCTGTTACCACTGCAGCTCTTTGAACATTGCTAACAGCTTGATGGAAACCCTGTTTTGTGCTGAGGTCATGCACAACCTTTTGGAGGTCTTCCAAAAGATGGTAAGTGTTTGGTTTTCCGAGGAAAGCCCTGAACGCAGCACAAAACTAAAGGCCCTCTTGAGTTTGAGGGAGTTTCCCAGCATTCCCATAGAGTTCCCATAGAGTTCCCATAGAGTTTAAAGAGGCCATGGGTTTGGATTCTTCCGTTCATGTCTGCTGAAGGACTATGCAGCAGGCAGGGATGGTGAAGCCAAAGCAGCTCCTTTTCGGGTCGTTTGCAGTCCTCTTCTCCATGGAGTAAAGGAAGGAGGTCCATCTGCTGAAGATGTTTCTTCTGCCGTAAGGTGAGACGTGGCAGAACTGGTAGATGCTCCTCATGGTCTCCCCGGGTGTCCGCAGTAGCAGCGGGGACCCCGAGGGGCTAAGGTGAAAATGCGAGTTGAGTTGAGCGTGAAGGAGATGTTCAAGGGAGAGCAGAGAGGGAGCAACTTCGTGCAGCAGCGCCCTGCTACCCATGGCTTTGCTACCCAGTTTGGAGAAGTGCTGCTCGTGGTTCGGTGTCTGGCACTGCAGACTGCCTCATGACTCCCTGTCCTCTCCATCGCTTCAGGGTTTTGGTCTCGAGGAGAAGCAGGCGCGGGAGGATGACGCTGCTCGTGGTGGATGTGTCCCTGCTCGGAAAGAGGCAGCGAGGGCTCTTGGGCAAAGCAATTCACAGAATCACAGGATGGTTGAGGTTGGAAGGRACCTCTGGAGATCATCCAGTCCCACTCCCTGCTCCAGCAGGGACACCCAGAGCACGGGGCACAGTGTGGCATCCAGGTGGGTTTKGAAGACCTCCAGAGCAGGAGCCTCCCCAGCCTCCCTGGGCAGCCTGTGCCAGGGCTCGGGCACCCTCACAGGAAAGAAGTTCCTCCTCACATGGAGGAATCCTGGTTGTGAAGAGATGTCCGAAGCAGAATCTCGAGGCAGGAGGCATTTAGCTCTTAATTCTTCCTTTAGAAAGCAGACGTTCAAAGCCAGTATTTCCCAAGCCCTCCCATGCATCCCCGCTCCGCTGTGTTCACTCTTCCAGGAGCAGCTGGTTTGCCTTCTGTCCCATCTTTAGCCGCRGAGGTTTTTGGGGATGCATCCTGCATGGATAGCAGCGTTAGCCACCTTATCTTTGAAACCCACCAAGGCCGTGGTCTTGGAAGGAGAAGATTAAGAAGGGAAGAGAGTATCCAACAAGCCAAGGGAGGGGAAGGAGGTACGTGCCTGATGGGGCTGGCCGCAGGAATTGCCTCTGTTCCACATAATTAGAAATTCAGAAGCTCTTTAGAGACCTGAAATACAAGATGGGGGAAGTTCTTCAGCGTGTTGCTTTTAAGTTCTTCCTCAAACTGAGGCTTTGTATCCCTGTGTGTGTGCATGTGTGTGTGTGTCCCAAATGTATGTCCCAAACTGTGCAACGGGGATACCAAGCAAGGTGTCCCAAGGAGGAGCTTCATTTTCACCCACACCTCTTGCAAGGCTGATGCAAAGACTTGGGAAATACTCCTTTTRAATGAGGATGTGCCAATGCTCCAGCAGAGTTTTTTCAGCCCCRGCAGAGTTTCCTCAGGGTCCAGAGTGGCAGTGAACGGGCCAGGCAGGGGCTCTGCAAGCCCCAGGGTGCATCCCGCGAGCCTCTGGGGGCCTCAAGACTAACAYTCTCCACCAAGGCTAAATCTGCACTTGGGCCCTTATGGTTTGCCCAGGCTTTGCTGGAATAAAGTAGTTGATGCCTTTACATTTTCCCCTTTTTTTTTTTTTCCCCCACTCCACCATTGACTGTTTTTACATCGGAGTTGTTASGTGTGGTTACAGGCGGCATTTTTCACTAGGAATGTTGGATTCTTCAGAGAAAGGCTCTTCCTTTGGCGCTTGGATACGTGAGTATTATTCATTGGCTTTTTCAGACATCACTTGAGYGTGATTTTCCATTCTGTGCCTGAATATCCCGAGCCAACTGGGTAGTATGAAAGCAGCAGCAGCACCGTTGGGGCAGCCTCAGCAATGGCAGCTTTTTGCTGTCGTTCATGCAACAACCTTCAAGTCGTTCATGTTTAGCTGAGCCGATTCCAAAAGCCTGGATGCTGTACGTGGAGTKTTGTTGTTGTCGTTGTCTGACTTGGGAAATCGCATTAACCGTAAGCACCGGTTGGGAACCAAAGGAGTTAAGGAGCTTGTTCCTAACGAGGCTTTTAAGGCACCAAGGGAAAGGGAATCGTGCTGCAGGARAAGATGGGATCTTGCCATGACGGACAGCGCAGTGCGAGGATGAGCGGGATGTCGTGCAGCTGCTGACAGTGGAGACGAAAGGAAGCAAAAATAAGTGTGAAAGGAAAGGCCAGAAGTGGAAAGTCCTCCCAAAGGGCTTGCTGGAACAAAAGAGGGGAAGGTCTCTCGTGAGGACGGAAAAACGTGCGTGTTTTCAGAGGCAGGAGGGTTAAGCTGGGCTAGAGGTGGGGATGTTTCAGTGCCAAGGAAGCTGTTGCCAGTTGTTTATGGTTTTAATAATTTCAAGTGTGGCGTGTTCAATACGTGCAGAAGGCAATTGGATGCTTTTGCCATCTCGATAGCTCCTGTATCTGTTTTCATCCTACCTCGCACTCGCTTCTCCTTTTTGCTCGGTGAAGGCCAGGCTCATCCCGGCCTCTTCCCTCCAGCGGTCCCTGTTCCTCGTGCTTCTTACCAGCTGTGCTTCAGCAGCTGCCTGCAATGCCCTTTTAGGTGCTAATCTGCTCTAACTGATTGGCAGTGTACTAATTTAGCTAAAATACCTAAAATTCACCTCAGAGTTGGTGCTACGAGCAAGACTGCTGCTCGAGGGAAGCAAAAGCGGAGACGCGTTAGGACTGTTGGGGCTGGAGGAAGTAGGAGTGGGTGGTAAGTGGCAAGCTGAGTAATACGGGGTCTTCAAGTGGAGAACTGAATCTGCAGTGGGGCTGCTGGTGCAACGCTTGGATTTCTGTCCCCTGCCTTGTTTAGCAAACAGCGCGAGCCAAGGGAGCCCCTGGAGCCAAGGGGCAGCTTGGTTGGTCCCTGYGTTCACCGGCCTAGGTTGGGGTCAGGGCCTGTCTCTCCAGTGCTTGAGGTGGTGGAACTGGGAAACCTGTCCTAGTGCCTTCAGGATCACTTCTTCAGGACCAYGGCCACCCACTGCATCCCACCAGCCGTTGCCATGGACGTGCCCGGGAGGCATCGGCATCGTAGCCCGGTCCACTTACAAAGTGGCCAAGCAGAGATCCCTGAAGTAGTTGGCTTCCTGTCACTGCTACACCGTGTGGATGAGGTGCCCAGTGGAGGTCCCAGCAGCCGAGTTGTCTCCATGTGTGGAGCTGTTCATCAGGTGGCATCAACCCRCGTGGAGGGATTTCCTTGCAGGCAACTGTTGCACAAGGTACCTGTGTGGGAATGCAGACCTTGCCGTGCCACCCGCTCTGCCCATGCCTCTCCTGAAGGATCCCCACCTGCATCCTGGGCCCAGTCCAGAAGGACCTTGTGGAGGACCAAGGAAGAGAGAGCGCAGAGCCGCTCGGAGGGGAAGGTCAAGGGCTGTCGGTCGCCTTCCAGGGCAGCGAGAGGAGGAGAGGGCTTCTGTGCATCCTGGTAGGCAAGGATGGCTTCCCCAGAGAAGAGTCTTTCTGCATTGCAGCTCCTCAAGGTGATGCCATGAAGTTGGCCAACCCTGTCTGCTCCAGGTAGGGCTTGTGCAGTTGAGGCTGCTGAGGTTTTATGGTCTTGGCTTTTTTTGCTGCTGGAAGTGGAAGCAACGGGCCCGAGCGGGAAGGTTGCAGTCAAATAACGTAGTTGTCGCTGATGCATGAAGGTGAAACGTGGGCTGGAGGACAAGCCTTTCACCATYCCAAGAAAGCTTGTTGAGCATTTGGCCACAGCAAACAGTCCTGCAGGGCCTGATGGAGCCCATCAAAGACTGAACACTTTTACGTGGAGAAGTTTACTCCAGAACCCCTGGGGAGGGGGACACTTCTCTGTATTCCCAGTATCTCATGGTCTTTGCCATGGAAAGGCAAATCTGTAGCAGGCTGTATACTAGAGGTGAAGGATATCTATGGGAAGTGGGTGTTTCTCCTGGTAACCCATGATCCTTTCTTCCAGGCTTGCTTTCTGAACAGTCAGATCCAAGTTTTTGCTGGAAGCAACGAATTGCACCTCAAGAAGTGCAGCAGTGATTAATATATCCATTATATAGCTACGAAACTCAGGACAGCTTTTTAAAGGAGCAGGAGAGAAAGCGTTTGGATTATTTGGTCTCTCTTGAGTTTGGGGTCTTCATTAACCCTAAAACGCCCAGAGGTTAAAGAGTTGTTTTATTTTTTTCCCCTACTAATAGATGTTTGCCAGGAAACGTCCGTCGGTCAGCTGAAAGCCCTGCAGTGCAGAGGTCTGGTTTGGGCACCAAGGGTAATTGGGTGAGCGCACCTCCTCAGCGCGGGGCCTCCCCAGATCCGTTGCAAAACCTGGAGCAAATACGTGGTTGGACTTTGGCTCTGCAACGTGTCATATCCAACATGTTGGCAGGGACTCTCATGGGACTGAGTGACACTATGAGACTCCTGTAGAAGAGCTGCTCTGCCACAGTGTAAGGCTTCGGGAGCAGAACTTCAAGAGGACCCCAGTTGGCCTTGAGTCAATAACTACTTTCAGGATCCTTCCAGTGAGGACTGAAGCCCCCAGATTTCCCAAAACGCCCGTGCTGATGGAAATTGTGTTGTGAAGAAGCAGTTGATAATATTTTTATGGCAGTGAGGCAATGAGTTAGGCTGTAATTCGCGTCCTCTCTTTTCCATTCCAAGCCCGGAGAGAGCGTCGTCRTTATTTCCGCGTTTAGCTGGTTCTGCTTTCTTGGTTTTAATTCGCTAAGAAACAGCAAATTACACCTCCCGAGAGAAGGGTGCCTGGAAATGGATTTTGCGAGTGAGAAGCAACTAACTGCATCCCAGCAGGATGGGCTGCGTGGAAGTTCTGGGTGCTGGTCTGATTTTCACGTTTACTGTTGCAGGATTTCTAAAGACGGTGCTTTAGTTTAGCTGAGAGTACGTGAGATTAGTGGAGTATGTTGTTTCGGGCTCTCTGTCTTGGGTCTGATGCATTGTTCCAAAATAGAGCTTGGATRGTCCCCCTGGCTCCAGTAGGAAACATCTCCTTGGATGGGAACAGCCTCGTGATGGGAAACGATAGGAAGACCCTACTGGAAGATGCAGCTTTGATGCATCAAAGTGCAAGTACTTAAGGATCAAAGTAGGATGCAGTAGAAAACATGACATTGTTTGTGACGGGAAGTGTTAGGAAGGCCCTACCAAAAGAGGCAGCTTTGATGGAGCTTCAGAGGGACCGGACTGGCTGATCTCCAAAGTCCYTTGCAGCCTGGAGCAGCGCGCTCGAGGACTCAAAGCTGCATYGAGTTGGAAAAGTTGGAAAAGCCAGACTTGGGGATGGATTTTAAATCCCTGTGGACAAGCACAAGCAGCAAGTCCGTTYCAAAACTGTGGTGTTCGCTTTTGCTGGGATCTGTCTCAAAGTTGTGTACAAAAAGCCTSAATTTTCTATGGGAATTTCCCTGTTCCTGAACTCCCCTTTAGSATGAAATCTCAGTAGATGGGATCTACTTTCTACTTCCCGCTGCTACTGAAAACCCCCATTGGCCTCTTTGGTTTTGTCAGACCACTTCAAGTTGTAGGAACACGAAATATTGGATATTTAAAATAATTATACCACTTCATAGGCAGGACGGAGATGTTTCCTTTGAGCTCTCAGATTCATTCGAGCTACCTCCTAGATCACGTCTTGGACAGGTGAGTTACCTGGAAAGACCATTTCATCTCAGCATCTTGAGGGGATGCTTTCGTGAAGCAGCCCGGCCATGTGGGAATGTTTTGAGTACACGGTTGGCCGTCGGTCCCCAAACCAGAAATAGGACCTCTGGCAAAAGCCAGGAGTGTGGAGAAGGCTCTCTAGTAGTGGGTGAATGTGATCCTCATCTGGAAACGTTCAGCCTGGCCCTGTCACCTGGATCAATGTTTTGCTGTAGCAAAACCACCCGCTTTTATTCCTGTCTCGCGTTCTTCCCTGCTTGCGTCTTTCCTGGTGTAACCCAATAGCTGCAGAAGGGCTCTATTTCTTTCTCATTCTCTGTGTGTGTCTATATATATCCACCCCGTGACGCTGCAGGAGTGTGTGCTTTGGAAGAAAGGGAGCCCTCCGAGCCAAACCAAAAGCAAACGTGCGGGATGAAAGCGCTCCTTGTTTTTCTCCTCCCCTTAGAGGGAAAGGGAGCCCAGAAAGTCACGGCAGATCATCTCCCGGGAAGGAGAATAAGCCTGGCAAGGTAAATGTTTAGCTAATTCACTAAGAAACACCGCTGTGAAAGTGCATTTAAGGGATTGCATTAAAGATGGGACGAGGAGCCTGTGTTTAACGCTGAGGTGTTCGAAAGGCGGCTGTGAAACCAGGTGCTCCAAGGTTTTAGGTTTGAGGGCTAGGAGCAGTCTTTGCTAGTCCAGTACTACTTGCTTGCTTGATACTCGCACGGAAAGCCTCAAAACCAGGCAGATCTYTCCTGGTTGGTTGAAGTGCAAGTTATTTTTCACGTGTCTTAAGCTGCTTTTGCTACCAATATCCTATGGGGCTGCAAAAGAAAGGAACTCCCACGCCACATCCCCAAATTTTGCAAACATGTGAAGCTGAATATCTAAATGAATTTAGATTAGCTAATGTAACTTCATGAGTTTAGCTCTAGCAGCAATGCATAAGTGGGCAGGGCAAGAAGGCTGACCCATCTCTGGAAGGCTCAAATGTGTCCCTATTTTTATATTATTTTATTTTATTTTATTTTATTTTATTTTATTTTATTTTATTTTATTTTATTTTATTTTTTTTATTTTATTTTTTTTATTTTATTTTATTTTATTTTTTTTATTTTATTTTTATTTTTATTTTTATTTTATTTTTATTTATTTTATTTTATTTTATTTTTATTTTATTTTATTTGCTCTGTTTTGGATATTTTAAGCTCAGTATTACTCTCTTTTGAACTGTACTTGTAAAGCTAAATGCTTTGGAAGTGACTTTGTTCGGAGGAGGCGTAGCTGGGTTAGCAGCGGAAGGGCTGCGGAAATGTTGTCCTGGAATACGGCTCCCTGCTGCCCGTAAGGAAAAAACTCATTTCTTCTGGCTTAGGAAATCATACTCTGCAGCGTGATAATATCCAAGTATTCCATCCTTTGAGAGGAGTTCGGGAAGATCTCCACCAAAACGCAGGCGCTTCCTGTGACTCCGGTTTCTGTGAGTACGGGAAGGAAGGTGGCATCCAAGATTTATATATAGCATCTTAGCTATAAATCTTCTTGCCTGTTTGCACGTAGTCAGCTCCTGTATTTCTGCATTTGGGGAATCCACCTGGGAATGATCAAGCGGCTAGAGGCACTGGAGGAAATGACTGCCCACTTGGTGAGCGTGTTCACCAGGGGGAAGGTAACTAATAAAGCTACCATTGGGGTGAAAACTAAAAAGGAGCAACCACTGGTATCAGCGAGCGCCTCCCCTCTGGTTTAAACACGTGTCGAGCGAGTGGACTGGAATAGAGGAGCTGATGTCTTGTCTGTCCTGGTGCGGCGCGGTCCGGTGTTTTCCATTGCTGCAGGTTGCCCCGCTTGCCTTCCTGTGATCACATCCTTTGCTTGTGCCGCAGAAGACGTGCTTCCTGCAGGAAGCCTCCGGCACGCAGCGTGTGAGAAGGCCAAACCCGGGGTCAGGAGCCCAAAGGCACTCGGGGCTCCGTCCTTTCCTGCTTCTCACTTTCAATAGTCGTGGTTATAAATCTAGATCTACTGGGCACGCACAAAAATGGGAGCCAGGGCCTCTTTTTCAAATGTCACTTTTGGTCCTTGGTAGAAGCAGAAGAGCCATCCAGTTGGGTTAGACCTAAAAGAGAACAGGGTGGTGACTTGCCTGCAGGAGCATTGCTCTTGCTTGGAGGAGGAGCATGGATGAAGGGACACAGAAATGGACTTCCCAAAGCAGCTCTTTGGGATTAGTGGCTCGGGCTTCCCGAGCATGCTGCTGCTTTTCCTCCATCCAAATTCATCGGATTGCCCTTTGAACCCGGGAAACCTTTGGCATTTGGGATGTGCTCCAGGAGGAAGTGGCCTGCGGAAGATGTGGATCATGAGCATGGGATCACCCAGCTGTAAAACGGTGATAACGCCGGCCGTGCTGGCGCAGGATGTTGAGGATATAACACCCTGTGGTCTTAACAAAGAGCTTCTCGTGGCTTCTGTTCATGCCCAGTGCCTTTGGGCCGGTGCATGCGGGCATGTGAAGTCCTCATCTGCAGGGTTTGTCCGCGAGGGGAGATGCTCCTTGCATAGCTGAGCAGCGGGCCCAGCTGAGGAGTATCTGGGATGTCTTGAGGATGTGTCTGGCCTGCCTTGGGGACCTGTGGCAAAAAACACATTCCCACCCAGAAAACACTTTGCGGATGACCGAGTTGGATTCTCCGATTTGGACCGTGTTTGCATGCGAATAGGTGGGATGCAGGAAGCTGAACTGGTTCCTCTTTGGCAGGAACCYGGCACCCCTCCAAGCACAAAGCAGAGAGGAATTAACTCTTTATTTTCCTCTTTGTTTCTTTCAGCTGCTAATTACACTTGTCCTGGAAAGTGTTGACTCCTTTGAGCTCTTTCAGGTTAATAAGCAACTCGGAATCTCCTTTGAAAGGCAGGAGAGGAGAGTCAATCGAGCATGGAGCTGCTGCCCAGGAGAATAGAGGAGATGCCGGGAGTTACTCAGGTCTTTCACACCTCCTCTTTGCATAGAGCTCAGCACTAAAGACCATTCCAGATCTCGCCAGGCCTGTGCCTTAATGAAGTGTACTTTCCATATCAACTCCCTGCTTTTCCGAGAGGAAGGGCTCATTTGACCCGCAGGGCTCTGCGGGAGCACAGGCACATTAAATGTCTCTTACATTAAGTCTCTCTTACATGCTCTAGGTGTGCCTGCTTGAGCAGGAAGGTTGGACTAGAAGATCTCTATAGGTCCCTTCCAACCTTAAATATTCTGTGATTCTGTGAAATCCCTCCCGCATGAGACACGTTCCCATGGGCGAGGTGGTGAGTTGGAAAGGGCACCTTTGTTCAGGGTGGCTTTTAATGCTGAGCTCCACTTTTCCTAGGGTAAACCATGACCACGGCGCTCGTAAAGACTGGTTTTGAGGTGGGTATCTCGGTGTTCATCTCATTTCTGGAGGTGAATTGCGGTAATGCAGCACGTCGCACTGCTCTCTACAGAAGTGTGAGGAGTTGGGGAAGAGAAGGTTGGGAGGGGATCTTATCAACATGTACAAATACCTGAGGGGAAAACGTAGGGAGGAAGCTCTTCTCAGTGGTGGCCAGTGGTAGGACAAGGGGCAATGGGGACAAGCTGAAACCAAGGCAGTTCCATCTGCATGTGAGGAAGAACCTCTGCACTGTGAGGGTGGCTGGAACAGGCTGCCGAGTCTCCTTCTCTGGAGATCTTCAAAACCTGCTTGGATTTAACCGGGTGCCCTGTGCTCTGGGTGTCCCTGCTGGAGCAGGAAGGTTGGACTAGATAATCTCTAGAGGTCCCTTCCAACCTCAACCATCCTGTGATTCTGTGAGTTGGGTTCCACCAGGGACCTGGAGCTTCTAGCGGCAGAGCCGCGGCTGGGAAAGCCAAGCCCTTGAGCTGACGGATCTACAGAGGAACCACAGCGCTTAGCCGGCAGCAGCAGAAGGATGTCCCCACCCTGCCGCCGGGTGACAAGCGCGTCGGCCGTTTCTGCCCGTAACGATGACTGCAGCTAGATGAAAGCTCYGGAGGTGGAGGCTGTTCACGTGGTGGGGACCGGACCGCACAGACGGTGCGGACGCTTGCCTAGCGCACCGGGGGCCTCGCGGGTTGGAGGGGGATCCCCGTGGGATCATCCCSCTCCCCAAGCCTCCTTGATCCTGCAGCCGAGCAAAGCACGGAGAGGTTGCAAAAGCAGCGCGGGGCGAAGTCCAAACACGTGTTCGGATACAACAACACGGCCGGGCTCGGAGCAGCTGCGGAGGAGGAGGAGCYGGGGGAGTTTCTCAGCTCTGTTTCCCGGAGATACCTGTTTGCCAGCCGGCTGCAAAGCCAGCCTCCTAGCTGGATACTAACGCGCGCCTTCCCCCTYGCAGGGCTTGAGCAACCATTTATTTTCCCCCGGTTGTTTTCCGAAGGCCGAGTTTTGTTCGGCTGTTAAACTCAGAAGCGAGCTCGGCTTTTTATAGYGAAAGAAAGAAAGGAAGAAAAAAGCGGCTTCCTGCGGACGCTGCCCCGTGAGTCACGCGTTGTATGACACAGCATTCCTCCCGGGAAAACTCAACCGCCGGAGCCGGGGAGGTCTGCGCGAGCTCCCCGCAACCCCGAGGTAATTCCAGTGAAACTTCCTGCGTTTTAGAAGCCACGGTCTCCTCCCGACTCCTTCGCGTGCAAAGAGTTGCCGTGGCTCTGCAGTTGCCGTGCAGAGATCTGCTGCTTGCAAACAGCTTTAATTCCTCGTTTTTTTGCCCCCCCTTTTTTTTTTTGTTGTTTTTGATCTTGAAAGATGGTGCAGGTGAATGAAAACAGAAGAGCTCTGTTTTACAGATGAGATTTTTTTGCGTTATTTTATTTTCATTATGAGAGGCTTTTGCCTTAGAAGTGTTTGCAATAGAGCTCGGAGCTGGAAGCAGCAGCAAGCTTGAGGATCTGGGATTTGTTGTGTTTGTGGCATCTCCGGATACGTGTAAGTTGGCAGGTTGCAAAGTGGATATTTTGGGGGGRCGAGAGAGGAGAGGGAGGGCTTTGGGGGCACAAGAAAGGGGATTATAGTGTGGAAACTGCAACTGTAAATAGCAGTTTTGTGACGGCTGTTTGGCTTACTGTGATATTAACTGCTAAGTGGCATGGGGGGGTTCCATGCTTTCCAAGGAGGTAGGATAAAGTTGCCTTGCTCAGAAGGGAATGGGCTCTGGATTTCAAATCTTCAGAAGTTATCCTGAATCTGTTGTTGAACATAGTATTTTTGAAGTATTTTCACCCGACAGGTCTCATTAACTTCTTTTACTCTCCTGTAGCACGTTTATTTTGAGGTGATATTAGTAAGAATCAGATGATTGGAAGGGGGAAAGAAACAAGGCTTAAGGTTCCTGGGAAACTTTCTCTGTGGGATATGGAGTTTTTTGATGGGCGTGTGGTTTAGCGCTTGGATTTGTGTTACTCTCGTGTATCCGGTCCTATAGAAACTCCAAGGCTGATCCTCGAAATAAGTGTTGGGTCTTTGAACTCTGAGGCCCTCTTGCCTTGTGGTGCTGTTTGCTAAGCCCTGTTCAGACAGTTCCTCAAGAGGCAAGGCCGAGCTTTCTTGCTTAGAGCCTTATTTTGGGAGGAGAGCCCTACAGTAAGTGGAGAGGAGAGCATTGCTTGGAAAACCACCGCCTTTCCMTTCCCTGGCTTGTCTCTTGCTCCTTAGCAGTTGGAGAAATTAAATCTACCTTGGCTGTACTTCCTTAATTTTATTTTTGTGTGTTGCTTCTTGTGCAACTCGGGCATCCCAGGCTTCCCTTCATCTTTTAATATGAAAATAGCCGCGTAGAGCTCCACTTCTTGTTTCGTTTCTGCGGCCCTGTTGGAAGTAGGGTACATAGATGTGAATGTAATTCCTCCCCGAGAGATGTCGTGGCTGGAAATTCCTTTATTTTCCCTCTCGTGCTTTTTCCACAGGGTTCAGAACTTGCTGCAGGTAACTAAAAAATGAATCCTGGGCTGGTGTTTTCCTTCACCTGTGTTGTGATGCTGGGAGCCGAGGCAGCTCGGTGATGTGGCCAGGTTGTGTTCTTAGGTAGGCTAGACCTTCCTCTCACCTTCAGGGCTGCCTTTCATGCAGGAAAAAGGTGATGTGGCTGATGTGATTTAGCTCCTCTGACTTCTTTTCTTTCAACATTTGGATAGATTTAAGTTGTCAAGGCAAGCGAGACCTTTCCCTAGCGAGGCTTCTGGAGGGATGCTTTCCAGCTGGTCGATGTGCTGTTTGAATTAAATTCGCCAGGAAACATTAGTGTTGCAGCTAGGTGGTGGCTGTCGGCTTGGAGAGCTGGCAAGTGACCTGAGATGGAGTGTCCTCTTGCCTAGTTCAGTTCCTGAGGGAGAAAGGAGGAGTCAGGCTCGACCATCATCTCGGCCCCCTCGGCATTTTCGTGGTGCTTGTCATGCTCATCCTCCGGCGCAGCGTGGGAAGGTAGAGGTAATGCATAGCAACACCACCTTAACCCAGAGCAGCCCTATGGAGAGGAAACGATCTTGTTCTCTTCTGGCTTTAACTCTACATGTGTCCTGCCCCCCAAAAAACAAACAAACAAAAAAAACCCCTTGCAAATACTTTGGGAAAGTTCATTAAGTGTATTTATTTGTTAAAGTTGTATGTGATTTTTAGTTGTATCTGCCTGGACGCCTGCGATATCTGAATGCACAATGATTAAATGTGTGGAAAAGGTGTTCCCAAAGCTCACTTTTAATTACTTGTAGTACTAGTTGAAGTGTCATCCCTTCTCCTTCCTCGCCCCGCCTCACCCATGGGAAAACAAGGTTGTCTTTGTTACCTGCCTTGAGGTCATTGAACCCATTGCGGATCTCCAGGGAAAAGGAGTTGCAAAGATAAGATCTGCCAGAGCAAATAAAGAGCTTTTTCTCAAATAGGAGCACATGTGAAGTGAACGTCAGAGGTGAATCACTCACTCGGCTGCTGCCCTCGCCAACTGCGCGCTGCCGTCTCATTAGACACATATTGGGCCGAAAGGAGACATGGATGACATCTACACAGCGAGGAATTCATGGCCCGTGGTGTGTCCTGTCATTAGTCCTCCAAATTCTTACGTTTGAGTTGGTGCTAAAACTGACCAAGTTGGACGTTGTCCTGTCGCTGGCTTGAAGGAGCCCGGCTCCTTGGTTCTCAGGTCCTCGGAGCTCCTCTTCCGCGGTGTCTCCTCATACATCCTTGGCCTCCTGTCCTGCCATCGCTATGGCCCTGTGCTAGGCTTGCTCCAGTTAGTGAACATCTCTCTTACTGTTAGTATCCCAAACTGGACACCGAGCACTGGGTAGGGCTTTCACCTAATTATTGACTTACAGTCAGTTTCCTCCCCATGACCCCCTTGTTCCTCCCCTTGTTCCCCCTTTCCATAAACATTATTTTTTTTTTAGAATCTGATTTCTTTTCAACCCATTCTCCAGGCATCTCTCCTTTCAGATCTTTGATGGTCATTGACAAACCTATGGACTTTCTTTGGCCTCCTAACTTTGCGGAGGAGCAGATCATGAAGGTACCTGGCTATCTGGCTGTCTACTGTCTGTCAGCAGCAAGGATCAGTAGCAGCAGGCCATGCCAGAGGCACAAACTAGTGAAAAATACTATTACTCTTAAAAAATATTGCCCTCTAATATAACAGTGTTAATATGAAGAGATTTCTGGATGCAGCTCCTGAAGGTACTTCTGCTCTCAGAAGTTCCTCAGTGTGGTTCTGCAGATTCCTAGGTATTCCTGGCAAAGGCTCCGTCTCTGGGATGGAGTTCAAAAAACCTAATGCTGCTTCTAGTTAATGCTGCTGTGTTGTTTTATTTTTTTTTTTCCACGTTATTTCATCTAAAGGAACTCAGACTGCTTAATATGAGTCTGAATTCGCTTCTGGACAATGTCCCTCTAGCTTACGGCTGCCAGGAGCTTGGGTGGACTCTCTGCTGTCATGTATGGCGATGGAGAAGGCTCTGCCAGCATCCCTGCTCCCCTCGGTCTCTCCAGGCTATGGCCTTGCTCTGCTCCATGCATTCTCCACTGGATGACATGGAGATGACCACGTAGCTCAGGTCCTGTACTGAAACAGGATGGGATTTTACCAGAATTGGGGCCAGTTTTGCGTGCTGAATACGTTAGTATCAGTGTGCATCTCCTAAAGCCGTAACCGTGGGGCTTTCTTCCTCGTCAAGCGATAGCTCCAAGCTGCCCTGGGCTGGATCCCTCGGGAAGCTCCGGGCCTTGCTCGGCTCTCGAGCCTTTCCCCTCATCCCTGGTGACAGGGTGWGGGAATGGCGGGTGTATTTGTCGTAACGCGTACGCAGGAGGGGCTGGCTCGTCCAAGGCGAGCGTTTCTGGCCCCTCGTGTGTCAGCCGCAGACRCTGGTCACCGCCGATCAACTCTCCTCGCGGCCTCCGAAGGCCACCGAGGAAGCTCCACTTTGGCGAAATGAAACCTTCTTTTTGGCGGCTGTTCGTTTTTATGTGGTAAAGTACTGGCGGTTTTTCTAGGCGCAGCTTAACCCCCACAGATATTCCTCCTCGGAAAACCGAGTCCGCGCTCTGGGCACTAACGTTCCCCCCCGGCTCGCGGCGGGCCGGTTTCTCCGGCCTGTTGTCCTGCGTTGCGCGCGGAGGGAAGTCGCGGCGCCCCCTTCTCCAGCTGCACTGGCCTCCCTGTTCTCTCCCTCCTCCTCCTCCTCCCTCTCCCTGCAGCGTCGCTGTCGCCGCCGTCCTCGCGGCCGCCAAGCTGACGTACGGGGTACGGGGCGGGCGGCGAGAGGCGGCCGGGGAAGACGTCGCTCGGGCGCCGCCGGTGAGCGGGGCCCCGCGCCGTGGGGCCGTGGCCAGGAGCTTCCCCAGGGAAAGGGCTCCTTTTGGGCTCAAAAGAGAGCAAAAAGGGTCGGCTCGGCTGCCCACAGCGACTCCAAAGGCAGCTCTTAATTTGAAGGAAGTTCGGCCGGGACGGGGGCGGAAAGCTGGGGCTGGGGGAGGGAGCGGAGCGACAGATTGGAAATGCATATTTTATCTATTTACTTGTTTACTTCATTGTGTTTTATCTGCAGTTTTTAAGATTAAGCTTTCAGACTTGTGGTTAGTCGCGAAACAAAAGCTGCCTGGGCTGGAAAGAGCTGGTGCAGCCTCAGTGGCCTGGCAACTTTTGTGTAAAACAACAAAAATACAGTGCTTGGAGTGGTCTGCTGTATATATGTGTTTGTGTGTGTGTATACACATATAGTGCATGTACACATATGTGATCGCATATATATTTATATATATAGAAAGAAAAGTGAATGCATATATAACATCCTCATACGGAAGCTCCGGGAGAGTGGGCTAGACGAGTGCACGGTGCGGTGGATCGAGGGCTGGCTGGATG
>NW_020455489.1:424147-506088 GCF_003342845.1 Nothoprocta perdicaria | reverse complement strand
AAATATTCTGAAATATTCTGAAATATATATATAGTGCATAATGAAAATGCATGTGTGTGTATAATACTTGTGTATGTGTTTTTTATCAAGGTGGAGAGAGTAAGCTTTGGGAAAAAAACAGGCTTATATTTATATATATTTTAAGTTCACTGGAGTACAGGCTGAAACCGTGCCCACCTCATTTGTGAGTCTGTTTGCAAGATTAAGAAAGTGAGGCGGGTCACAACAAAACAAGCCCTTATCCCACGGGCGCCTACGGCRTTACTGGGTAAATCATTACCAGGTCAGTGATTAACGCCAGGTCCTGGGGCTTGTGGAGGCGGTTCCGGAGAAGTCTCCTCCCTCCCGAGACTTTTTGTTTTTCCTGTTGCAGGAGGTAAGGAGCAAGGTTATTTACAGGTTTCTGGTTTGCCGCTGGCACAGCTTTTCGCCTGGGTCCAATGCAGTCCAGGAGCTGCAAGGCGAAGGGAGGATCTCGTCCCCTCTTGCCGTGCACAAAAATAAACCTCTTCCTAAGTGTGTCCCCAACATGGGGGTCCATGAAGGGGAAATACAGTGTATCGGGCATCTCCAGGCCGGGCTAGCTCAGGCACTGGCTCCGTGGTGCTGGAGGAGCAGCAGGTGGGTCACGCTCTTCTTTCCATGACCGAGAAAAGTTTGCGCTGCAAGTCACTCAGGGGACGGAAATGGGTGTTTCTGTCCCCATGGGCTGAAGTAACTTGAGGCCGAGCAGCGTTTTGAAGGGGWAAAAAACAGGCACCAGCTAAGAGGCACTGCGGGTTGTCCACCATCAGATAAGGCTGATGTGCTGTTTGTGGGCGGTTGCCGTAGGGTGTAGTAAGCAACAGGTTCTTGCTGCTAACAGGCTGAACTGCCTTGCAAGGGGGTTGTTTTGCTGTAGGCTGTCTCCCTTTGCAACCGGAGTTGAAGAAGCCCATCAGCTGCCTGTCAGTGCTGTAAGTCCTTGAGGAAGCTTGGCTTTACGTGCGTTGCTGTTGCTCTCAGATGTGTTCTCTTCAGCCTGAGAAGGCTCAGAGTGCCCTTGCTGCTCCGGGAGAGCACACGTTATGTTTAATATGAAGTAGTTATGTTTAATATGAAGTACGTCAGGAGCTGATGGGGAAGGGACTGGATTCGAGCCTTTCCATGGAAGATGTGCGCTGTAGCAGTTGATGTCAGAGGGGATCTCTGGATTGAGGACATCTAAACTCTTGCAGAAGAAAGGAGCGGTCGCACCGGTTCCGTTCAGGCTCTGCATCTTTGCTGGTGGCCGTGGGTGGGACCTGCAGCCCTACCTGCCRCTTCCCTCACGAGTGGCTTTGCACGGGCTGCTTCCTGCTCGGCCTGGTGTGGGCCGACTTCTCACTCAAGGCTGATGGGTCCCGGGGCACGTTGCCTCCAGCAGGACACAAGTCCCTTCGTTCCGTGTTGTCCAAGTGCTCGCCCGTTCCCCTGCGAATTGAGTCCCTTATTAACCGCYGGGCTTCTCTCTTTTGCTCTTTTAGGGGCAGGACGTGCTGAGTGGGACGTCATCCAGCGCACGTGAGGCCCGGCCGGGGAAGGAGAGGACGGCGGCCCTTGGGATAAGCAGGTAGCCACRTTGGCCACGTGTTCAGGGAGGGCTGCCTCAGGCCTGAGGTGCAGGGGAGAGGAAAAAGAAGGCARCCCCATTCCTCCTCATCTCTCTTGGGACACGTATTCCGGGTGGTGTTGAAGATCTGTGAGCTTGCCACAGGCCTGGATGTGACTTTTGCCAGGAAAACTGGCCCGGTGGTGTGCTTGGGTATCTTCAGTTGTTCCCAGCAGCTGTTTGGCCTCCCTGACAAAAAAACACGGGGTGAGATGGGGAAAGGAGTCAAGTTAAAGATAGAAGTAAAGGTGAGGAACCTCAAGGTAAGGTGTCCCCAGAAAGCTCAGCTGCTCTAGCGACGTGTTGCTCCCACCACCAGGGGAAGGATCTGCTCAGGTGACCCAGCAGATCCAGCAGCAACTCCACAGGGAGAAGGTGGTTTTACCCCCTGCCCTGGCACGAGCCCGGGGGAGGAGACCAGGAGTTCAGGGTGCCTYTGAGAACCTTGAGAACCTCCTTGCAGCACCCCTTGTCTCTCGAGCGCTCTAAGCAGGACGTTTGCTTTGCTCTTCACCTTCTCGTAGCTAATGGAAAAGGGTTATGGGAACATTGGGAAACTTTTTAAAAAAAGTGCTGGGGCCTCTATTCCACGTATCTAAAATGGTCTGTTGGGTTATAGCAAGTGTTTGTGCATGAGAGGGGCGTATTAGCCCCTCTAATTATCGCTGCTCTTGGTATGTTTTTCTGCTTGTATTCTTCCGTGGCCTTTTTTAAAATGAGGGCRAAAGGAAATTGTAGCTTTGGTTGTGAAGCGGTTTGGCTTTTTGAGGCTTTTTGGGTTGTCTGGATTTTTTTTTCCTGTTGTTAGAGAACCTCCAGCCTCCATTCAGTACCTCACTAAATGTCCTGCTAAGTGACAGGCTAAGAAAAAAATATTCAGGGGCAGTTCTGGGTAGTTTTAGGAAGCTAGTTCCTAAAAATCAGTATATTCCCTATGTGGGACATAGAAGTAAAGCAATATTTAGTTCATGATAACTAAATAATGTTTAGTTGTGTGATACTCCATTCAGAAAGTCAATGTGTAACCCTTTCCCTTGGCAGTGCCAAGTCAGATTTTCGCTCTCTGATTGCATGTACAAATGTCAATTCCCCTGTGTTTAAAAGTAAATTTAAGAGTTAAAGTTATTCTTTTAGTTGCTGGACAAGAATCCTGAAGACTCTTGAATCCAGGTAACTAAGTTTTCTTAGAAGTGAAGTTATAAAATRCTTCAAGGTGCGTTGTTCCTTGGAGCAAAGCTTTTAACCGAGAAAAAAGGTGCTTTGATTCCTTTGATACACAGAATTGTCTTTTTTTTTTTTTTCTTTTTTTTTTATCCTTTAAAAAGAACGGTTTGTTCTTGCTGAATGTTTAACAGCAAAGCAGGTTCCTCCTTTGTAAGAAAGATGCTGCACTTAATGCTCACAACGTAATGCAAAGTCTAACAGAGCCAGASCAGGTTTATTTAGGCTGGGGAAGCTGATCTTTGGGGATGGGTGGATARCTGCAACTGTTGTTAATGTGAAACTTTGCTGCCCGCTGAGCGCCCCTCAAGTGCGTGCCCTCCGGTAGGGGACAAAAGTCCCATTTGAGTGAATTATTAATGCTGATTCCACAATAACCGGGCCTGTTGCTTACGAAAGCGTGTGCATTTATATTTCATGTCTCTGCCTGGCCTGAATGTTTTATTAAAAAAATATATAGTGCCAATAACCCGAGATGGGCAAATTCCCCTTGAGTTGTCTCTGCTCTTGTACTCCTGTGTGGCTTATRACTTAGTTGTGAGGAATGATGCAGGCTTACAGGTCTAGATCAAGTAAAATCGGGTCCCTACACTGCTCTATCATTAACATGGAGTAAAACCTGTATTAAAACACCTTTTTTTGAGTGTTGTTACAGTACCGCCTAGGGTGCTCTGCATGTTCCGTCAGCATTTTTGCTGCAGTACCACTAAATCCCCATTCAATATTTGCAGATGTAGGTGTTTTCAGACCAAACGAAGGGTCTGGGCTGGCTGAGGGCAGGTAATAACATACCTGCTTTTACAGTCTGGTTTTGCACGTCTTTACGTCCTGCAAAATCTTTGCTCCACCACTGCAAAGCCCCACTAAAACAAAAGAAACCCCCTTATATTCAGGCTCCTGTGACTCCTCAATATCTTTTGGTGTGGGAAACCTCCAAAGCCGCTCCGCTTGGTTTTCCATGTCTTAAAAATGCCTGTTTTTAAGATGCCTCTACTCCCAGCGTGAGGAATATTGGTGGTGCTGGGGGACTGCGTGTGGGTTTTCAGGATCTGGTCTATGGTAGCAGGTTGTCCCCTAAGATCCCTCATTAAAAGCCCTCCTTCCACCCACTTGAGGAGATCTGGTGCATGATGTTCTCGCCCACTAGGTCTTCTCCAAGGGAACAAAGACAYTGTCCAGTGCCTCATGACAAGCTCTTGCCTCTTGTTCTAAATAGATATGGATATCCATGGTGGCGTGGMAGCCAGCGTGTGTTCTGTGGCCTGTTATGCTTTTCCAAAAATGCTGGAAGACCGGGAAGCGCTGGGATCGCTTGCTGGACGTTCTTGGGAGGGAGATTTTGGAGCGGTTGACGTTGGTGGAGGTCACCCCTCGCCGTGGTCCCTCTTGGAGAGGAGCAGTTGAGAGTAGATAGTGGACGACACTAAGATCTGCTGACCAAGCTAGAGACAGATCTGCTCCGGGAGGAAATGTCTTGGGAAACAGGGACCCCGAAATGGGAGAACAGAGCTAGAGTTGCTGTCCCTTTCCCTCACTCCTTGTTGCTTCCAGTGGGAGAGATGTTGGGATCGGAGCGGAGAAGAGAGATGTTTGACCTCTCCATCAGCGCTGACCTACCTACCTACCAGAAATGATGCTGCTTATGCGTCCTCTTCTCCCTTTCAGAGCAGGCATCGACACGGGAGATACGAAAGCAGATGAATAAAGACACACCTGAGGATTCTTCCCTTTGACCAGATTAACAGGGTTGAAAATGAACAGGCTGCTTTTTGGGTAGGTTTGTGAGAAGTGACAGCTGAAAGGCAGAGATGAGCGTCTGTCCTATCTAGATATCTGGGTATTTACAGTTGAACTCTGGGGACTTGGAGGCTTTTTGATCTAGTTCTGCGGTGTTGGCCTCCAAAAGGAATATATTTGAAATAAAATATTTACGTGGCTAATGAAATATGGAAATATATTATTCTAGGCTGGGTTTCCAAGGGCATAAACACAGTCTGAGGTTGTTTTACCCAGGAGGAAAGGAGGCTGGGAGAAAGCAACTGCTGTGGCCGCTATCTGCTCTATCTTCAAAACATCAGCACCAAAAAATAAAGCAGTTGATTTAAGTTGTTGATGCAGGGATGCTATATATTCATTTATTCCTTTTAATTTCTCTTTGGCGTTCCTTTTTCGAATCTGCACGGCTGGGTTTGTAAAATCTGCTGGAATGTGCATTTTAAAGCTAAGATCAGCCACGAGACCGCTCTCGGTTTCCCTGGGCCAGACTTCCCGTTTTGCTTTGCTATATAGTTCTTGTTCTTGCCGCTACTTTGATTTCCAGAGGGTCACCACAAACGTGGCTCTCAAACACCGATGACTTTTAGTCATTTAAAAACCCCTCGAAACACCATGGGTCCCTTAACCAACTTAAAATACGGAGCAACTTTAAATATCTCAAGCCTTTTCCTCTTTTCCATTTCTGTTGCGTGTCCTACCCCATCCTCTGCCCGTTTCCACATCTCATGGGAAAAACAGATTYGTTCTGTTGTTCTGTCGTTCGTTCTTTCTTTCTGCCCGTTTTTATCTGTTTTCCCGCTKAGTCTTCTCCTGCTTCCCTGTGACCATAAGGAGGTGTGGATGGGAGGAAGGGAAGTGCCGCCTTGTGCGTTTCAGCACTACGATGAGCTGAGAGGTTTCATGAGGACACACAGATCTATTTCGAGCTCTGCCCCATCTCCAGCTGACCCAGATCCTAAATTATAACTACCCAGTCACTGGGAAGAGAGGAAAAAATACACGTTTTATAAAGACCCAGTATATTGGAGATGACTGCAGAGCCTCCATGTCTTCCAAGTGGCCAGACTTGGAAATACTTAGCTACTTTTGCCACCAGTGAAATAGTTCAAAGGGTTTTTGTGGCCCCTCCATAACAGGGTTACAAGTGGCTTCTTCGAAATTCAACGTTGGTTTGGCTTGCTGCTTTTCCTCAGGGGCAAATTACCTTTTTCATGTATTATTAGTCGCAACTTTCTTGAATGGGGCTAAAAGTGGAGGAGTGTTTTGGGTGGAAATGGGGGTTTGCTGGGGTGGTGGCCTTTCAAAACTCATCCAGTGCTGCTTATGTTGCAGGTGTTATCTTATTTAAGGACTTGCCTTAGAGGTCAGGTGTGGGGTGTGGGGTGCAAAATCAGATTTACCCTTGCACTGATGCCCTTGTAGCAGGTGGGGAGCATGGGCTGCTCCTGCCTGCAGAAGGGTGGCCAGCATCTCGCGTGTGGGTCAGTCCCATTCACTACAGGTGACTTCTCTTCGGCTCTGCAGCCCAAAATAGTTGTCCTGTGTGCACGTGCATGCCCACGAACAGCGTGCATACGTGCCTTTGTAACAGATTTTGAGGTATTCAGCTGCTGTGTTTCTCCTCTGAAGATAAGTTTGCYGCTTCTGGAGGAAGCGATTGCAGCGGTGACTCAGCCCCTGTTGCTATGAGCGGTTTCTGTTCTGCTCTGCGTGTGCAGAAGTCCCAGCTTTCACCCCGGATGGGTATAGGACGATTTCAGGAGTCGCCCCGGGAAGCACGGAGCCCTCCAGAGTGCACGCTCTGCAGGGGCGTGCAGCTCCCCACGGCCGGTGCCCGTCTCCGTGGGCTCCGCCGAAGGGCGCGCGGTGCCTTTCGCCACGCGGGTTATTGCTCTCATTTCTATAGTGACTGTTGCCTTGGCAGCTACGGTCCTCGCCCGGGGAACGAAAGCAKCGGATAAGCGGCGGGAAGGCGCCGTTTGCTTCGGAAGGCTGTGCTCGGGCTTTGCCTTTGCTGATGCTGCATACGYCCAGGACGCAGCTCCGTGCAGGTCTTCCCTTTGCAGGCGGATCCTGTCTTTCAGACAGCGTGGTAGGTGCTCTCAGGCTTGGTCATCAGACCCGATCATCTCCTCAAAGGGATGAAGAAAAACCTCCTCTCAACAGGGGACCGTTTGCTAGTTCTCGCCCTCAGATTCATGCCTAGCTAATGGCTCCATTGCCCCGTGGGCTGTGGTGTCCCAACCCTTGGTGGATGTGGTGGAGCCAACAGCTTTGCTTSCCCCAGCAACGTGCCGCCGAGGTGGGACAGGATCCGCGAGGCTCCCGCTGCGCGTCGGCGGTCGCCGGGATTGCAGGGTGGTGGTTGCTCACGCGGGCCGCGTCTCGCCTTGCCCGGCCGTGCCGGGGAGGTCCCAGGCCCTGGCCGTGCTCTGCGTCACCGCTATCACAGCGCAATACGATGGTCATCGCGTCATTATTTATAGGCGGTTATCAGATACGGTGCCCTGAGCAGAGCAGAGGGGCTTCCTCCTTTGTAAAACCGACACAGCGCCTTAGGCGGGTGCCTTGGGTACCCCGTCAAGGCGAAAACAGGACCCAAGGGCGCTCGTTGCTCTTCCCCTTTTGATAGTGACCTTGGAAAATAAAGCCCGTCAAGCTTCTGAATGGTGACCAGACCCCTCTCTTTTCATTAGCAGCACGGCCGAGGGCCGGAGTCTTCCTGCAGAACACGCTTGCCGTTCCTCCTAAAGCTGCCACAACAGGTATCATTGGCTTAGGCGGTGTCCGGGGTTAAAGATGCGCCTTCCTCCTTTCCCATTCCAGCTTCCTGGCCTTTTCCGAGGGAAAAGGCATAACACGGCCCCACCTTGTGGCGTGGGAGTGAGAGTTTGTTCCTGGCCTTCATTGCCAGGCGGCTCCTTGGCCTTTTGTTGTCTTTAATCCCGTGGCTTCGCTTTTGTAGTTGATCGCAGGGTTTTGTTTGAATTGGAATGTAGAAGTATGGAAATAGAAGCTATAAATGTAGAAGTATGGAGTAGAAGCTATAAAACTCATCTTGGAATGAGGCTAAACATCTGCTCCAGCAGCCTTATTATTGCATGGAGCTCGAGTATCGATTAAGGAGCAGAACTAGTCGGGATCCCTTCCCTCGACCGTTGGAGTAATGCGTGCAGTGCCAACCACCTAATGCCCTTGAATCAAACGCAGCAAGCTCAGAAAGCTCTATATGTGCAAGGCTGGCGCTCAGACTGATTAATCGTTTTCTCCTTTTTTTTCCCAAGCAGTCTTTTGGCAGGAATTCTGCCCTTGGACGGGGTTCCAGGCTCTTAGTAACCGCCCCGTGTGTTTTCTCTTTGCCTGTCTTCCCGCTAGAGAGAAGAACGCGAGCGCGAACATGAAGTGAAGCRATTCCTATGCGGGCCCCCGCGCGCCCCTGCGGCACACGGGCACCCGGCGGCGGCCGAGCAGCTTCCACGGACAGGATGGAAAGGCCCCGGAGGAGCCTCCCGCCGCGCCGGCGCCGCGGCCACCGCTGCCCGCTTTGAGACCCATGCCAGGCCCTGCGCGGCGTGCCCGACGCGATGAAAGAAGTGGCGTCCTGGTCGCCCGAGGAGGTGGCGCGCTGGCTGGCGGAGAATGCCGTGCCCGAGTACTGTGAGCCGCTGCGGAGCTTCACCGGGCGGGACCTCATCAACCTGACGGCGGAGGATTTCGAGCAGTCGCCGCTGGCGCGCGTGTCCGCGGACAGCGGGCAGCGGCTGCTGCACATGATCGAGGYGCTCAAGATGGCCCACCACCTGGAGGCGCACAAGAACGGGCACGCCAACGGGCACGCGCACCTCGGCGCCAAGGTGCAGCTCAACGGGATGCCCAACGGCTACAAGAAGGAGATGATCAAGATCCCCATGCCGGAGCCGGAGCGCTCGCAGTATCCCATGGAGTGGGGGAAGACTTTCCTGGCTTTTCTTTATGCACTTTTTTGTTTCATCTTCACCACGGTGACTATCTCGGTCGTTCACGAGCGAGTGCCTCCCAAGGAGGTGCAGCCCCCGCTCCCGGACGCGTTTTTTGATCACTTTGATCGGGTGCAATGGGCCTTTTCTATTTGTGAAATCAACGGCATGATCCTTGTAGGACTCTGGTTTGTTCAGTGGCTGCTCTTAAAATACAAGTAAGTAAAGCTGTTAGGAACCCCAGGGCTGAGTTGCGACGGCTTTTGGGGGCTCGGGTCCTGGTTTACACGTTCACGCCTGGATAAAAYGGGGCTTCTCACCGTTTTTTGGGTTTGGGGGTCCCAAACTGAAATAGATAGTGGTGTCTCTGCATAGGTTTAATATAGAGACCCTACCTACGTTACGGAAAAGCAAATATCGACAGACTCTTTCCTATTGCTTTACATAGTTGGAGCATTTTATCTAAAAACCATTATGTGCTTTATGGCAGTTGCCTTCCTCGAAGGACAACCTCTAAAATGGCCAAGTTATTCTAGCATTTATTTTTATTTGTGGGACTCTGGCAGACTGTGGAATTGATTTTTGCTGTTTTTTTTTTGATATTACTGTTTTTGGTGGGTTTGGAAGCTGCTGCCCCTGGCGTGTGACAGCTCGGGGCTGGGCTTGATGGGCGCCTTTGGGTGGCGAATGCCCAAGCAGAAGAGGAGTAGCACTTTTGTGGTTATCACCTCCCTCGGGAACTAATGCGGGAAGGGAGAGAGGAGACGGATCCAGCAGGACCTCCCTCTCTTTTCTAACCCCTGAGGATTTGGGAGTCACCCCTTCAAGATGTGAAGAGATGAAGTGAAGGTGGCCAGGATGAAGCCCCCTCCTAGCTTAGTTAGGTGACCGAGTTGTTCAGTCTGGGTTCAGTCTGCACCCTCCTAGGATGGTAAAACCCCTGCTGAACCCATCACACAAGCACCGGATGGTTGTTGTAAAGCCTGACGAGTTGTCCTGGCCAGTGATAAGCTTAGAGGATGTAGTTGTTAACTGAGGTTGCCTGCTGCTGTTAAATAAGACCTCCTAATTGCAAGGAGAAGGAATATACCCTATTTGAAGCCAAAAAAAMCGTGGCTTTTGCATCTTTTTATATAATAGGGTACACACAGCGCTGTGACACAATGTTTTCCAAGCTAAGTACACTCAGTACAACCAGWTAGTCTTGCACTGTATGTCTGCTTCACTGCGGTTGTTTGCAGCTTCTCTGGTAGGAGAAGACACCCAGAGTTGTTGCTGGTGCGTGAGCAGTTGCAATGCAAGGATGCAGGTAGCGTTTGCTCTTGTTTTGGGGAGTCCTGTCAAACTATTTCTTCTAAAACAGCCTTGTGGAATAAATACACGTTTCAGCTTATAACAAACCCCCCTCCCAGTGTTTTCAGCACTTGCACAGGCTCTCATGATGCAGTCGTTAAGTTTCCCACAATCAACCTCCTGGGTCACCTTAGTYGAGTCGCTGTGTGTTACTGGCGGGTAAAGCATGGGAAACTTTAACAAATAATTTAGTGTCCTGGGGTGCAAAGTGATCCCCACGGCTGCAGCACAAGTCCCGAGCTTCGGAAGCACCCGTGAAACCTTGCTGCCTCGTGTGTTTTATTTGCCTTTGCCTATTCCGTTTGCCTTGAGTGACCTCCCTTTCTTTATTCCTCTCCTTCTCTTTTCTCTTCCAGGTCTATTATAAGCAGAAGGTTTTTCTGTATAGTTGGCACACTGTACCTGTACCGGTGTATTACCATGTACGTAACTACACTCCCAGTACCGGGCATGCATTTCAACTGCTCTCCAAAGGTAAACTTCTCCCTGTCCTTCCCTACTGCAATCTGGATGTTCTCCTGTGTTCTCTCCCCAAATTTCGAGYAGGGCTTTCCCAGTAACCGCTGCTAAGTTGAAGATACTGATGTGGCGTGAGGAGGGCTTCCTTCTGCAGATGCTCTGCGTGGCCTCTCCGTGGAGGTGTTGATGGCTTTTAGGCAGTGCAGGCATTCCCACCCGTTTTGAAGGCCCCATCTACCCCGTTTCTGTAGCACTGCTTGTGTGACGGGCTCTTTTCCCATCTCCACCAAACCAGCTGAAGCACTGAGGCCCATGGAGGTGCTATGTGGGACTTGAACAACTCTGTGCGTTACATCAGAGTACACATTGCGTTTGATAACGCCCCAACAAGACCTTCAGACTGGTTCAGCCTGAAGCTTTCTGTCCCGTTGGCCTCTTGGAGGTTACAGCTTGGGATCTTCATCCGGTCTCAGGGCCTGACTTRGTCTCCCATGAGAAGCTCCTTGGGATTCTTGATGTCCCGCAGGAGGCAAGGTCCACGTCGCAGTCGCAACCATCTATGACCCGCAAGGCCCCCGGGCTTCGTGTGCACAGCCCGGGGTTAGAGGCCATCTAGCAAAACCCTAGATCAAGCTGCTGGCTTGGTTGGTGCGTGTCCTGGCACTCCTGTCGACGGGTCGTGCGGGAACACATCAATCTGCAGGGCAAACAGAGCCGCAACGCTTCACTTCCCGGGGAAGCGGCGCCAACAAACGCTCGACAATTCGGAGCGGTTGCCAAGCCGCGTGTGGCTTCTCAAGTGACTTAAGACTTATTAAAGAGAAGCCAGTGAGAGAGAAATCAACATGGTGTTTGATCGGTCTGCCATTACGAAACAAAAATACATAAATAAAAGCAGATATTTATGAACTTTTAAACGAGTAAATCTACCCTTTTTGGAAGTCTGCGGTGTTGGCGCGTTGGCCCCATTACTCACAGTCAAGCCAAGCCTACGTTTGCCCTCTTCTATTTCCAGGATAAGTTTCTACTGCTAATAATAGCAAGGGTTTCTTGAAAGATATAAATATGTTGGTGGGGAAAAAAATAACTTCTCATCGCCTCATTGAAGGATGTGTAACCGGAAAGAGTTGGCATTTGGGAGCGTTTTAATGCTCGATTAGGAGCTGTTAGCAGGAAATATTTCATCACTCCGAAGGATCTCGCATAGATCCCTCCCAAAAATGCCATCCATACTTAAATTAAGAATAAACCTTAAAGTAAAGGCATAGCATGGCTGGATGAGTGCACCCTCCAGGCTCACCTCCTAGTTTGTAGCTAGTCTGGATCGACCCTGTCGGATGTTCAGGAAGGCCCCTCTTACTCATGGGGACTCTTCTTGGGCGTCTTGGGTGAGACCTTCTCCCTGGTGCACAAAACCCGCCTCTGGGCAGCTGGATGTGTGGGATGGGTCCGCTCTTCCCCGGGATTATCGTGTGCAGGGCCAGCGCTGTYGCCGACAAGCTGAATTTAATTAAGCCTCATTTATTCAGAGTGTGCTGCCTCCCTAACAGAAGGAAAAACAGATGTTTGGAGAACGTGAGGAAAAACGTCTAATTAGAGCTGGGATCTTTCTAATTACTGTTTTTGTGGAGCTTTTTTTCTTTCTTTCTCTCTTTTTTTTTCCTTCCCCAAGACTTTTATATTCCAGAATTGGTAGAAAAGCAGATTTTTTTTCCCCTAATCCTCCCTCTATATCTGTGGCCTATAAAAACATAGATACAAATACATAATGAGAAATAAGAAAAAACTGTCTGAACCCACTGCCTCTGCTTGAAGATSCTTCCTAAAATCCTCCTGCTGCTCTAGAGCCACAACCATTAGTTAAAGGCAGAACCTCTATGAAAACTTAGACCTTTAAGCAGAGCAATAGTATATCTAAAATACCAGAAAAAAAACTGTTTTTGCTTGACAAAAAGCTGTTGACAGCATTTTAGTCCTCTTGCAGGCACTTTTTTGGTTAGCTATCACACTGAAAAGATGGTGTCTTTATTAGAAGTGACTGAATAAAGAGTTTGCACTTCTGCACCAACTTGCACCTGTGCACACATATATTTGTTTAGATAAAATGACCCGTTCTCCTTCAATCTCTTTAGTGATCGTAGAAAAAGTCAGAAGACCCTCCAAGTTTAATATTCGTAGGGAAATTTTACTAATTTCCTTGCCTTGGGAATGTTCCAAACCAATATTCTAGGCAGATGGATGTAGGAGAAGAAAGTTTCCTGCTATATCCGTGATATTATCTTTATCATACGTGCAAAGGATGAATCAAAAATAATTCTTGTCTCTATTCCTGTCCTTTCCCTCCTCCTAGAAACACATTGCTAGCCTCGAGGAGAAGTAAGTCATAGCATTTTATTGATGAAATTCTCATCCAGCAACGCAAACAAGACTAAACCATCTCCCCAAYGATGGGGAAAGATGCTTGCTGATGCCCTGCTTGCAACTCCGTAGGGTTGGCACTGACTTGCTCCTCTGTTTTCTGCTTTCTCCCCCCAGCTTTTTGGAGACTGGGAATCCCATCTGCGCAGGATAATGAAGTTGCTCGCTGGCGGAGGGCTGTCCATCACGGGCTCCCACAACATGTGTGGTGACTACCTGTACAGCGGCCACACCGTCATATTAACGCTCACCTACTTATTTATCAAAGAGTGTAAGTTCCCTGCCCTTCCTGCTGCTGTATACGTTCTCCCCACGCCAAAACATTGCTCTTTTCGTCCGTAAACACAACGCGGGCAGAAATGCATGCTTTTCCAGGTAAATTCTTAGGAATTCGGTGACGTGGCACTTGGGTAAAGCTTGGAGACAGAGTARAAGGCTTTGCCATGCAGATGCATGCACTAGATGATCTCTGGAGGTCCCTTCCAACCTTAATGACTCTGTGTCGTGCGGCCTCTGCTGACGATAGCAGTGGTCTCGAGCGGTCGTGACGTGAGGCGTCCGAGTCATCGCTGCTCGTGCTTCTTTGCAGATTCTCCACGGCGCCTCTGGTGGTATCACTGGCTTTGCTGGACGCTCAGCATGGTTGGGATGTTCTGCATCCTCCTTGCTCATGACCACTACACTGTGGACGTGGTGGTGGCTTACTACATCACTACACGACTCTTCTGGTGGTATCACACCATGGCCAACCAGCAAGTGAGTAGCCCCTGCTCTTCGGATCTCCTTGTTTTCCTTGTATTCTGTGGTTAGACTTTGGTTTTGCAAAGCTACTGATGGTTGCACATGAGATGCAATGAATTCCTACAGGTAGGGCTCTCTTCCATAATTATTTTCTCCATTTATCTCCGCGCAGGTGCTAAAAGAAGCTTCCCAAACTAACCTCCTGGCAAGGGTCTGGTGGTACAAGCCCTTCCAGTACTTTGAGAAGAACGTCCAAGGAATCGTACCTCGCTCCTACCACTGGCACTTCCCCTGGCCGGTGCTCCACCGGGGTAGGCAAGTTAAATACAGCAGATTGGTGAACGACACATAACAGCGTGTCCAAAAGACAAAAAAAAACCCACAACGTGGGGGGCAAGGACCTGTCCCAAGTGCTAAGAACTCCGTACGAGAAGATGCCATAAAACAAAACAAAAAAACCCTGCTCCCTAACCCTTTCTTTTAACAGTTACCTTGACTTTAACCTATTCAGTTACCTGGTAAGCACTGTGATCTTTTTTTCTCTCCAAAGGATCTGCGTTGGACAACAATAAAGAAAATTTAACTTATCATGCACTGTTATACATTTCTTGTTAATCGATTTGGGATTTGCATTACCCATCACCATGTTCCTTTGTATATGATGCGACAGCATAGATGAAAGCTTTTATATCATAAGTTCTGGTCTTTCCAGTCACGTCTGGGAATAAAGCATATTATTTTCTTGGGAAAACATACTTTTCATATCTCTTGCCCCAAAGATTGGGCTGTAAGCCATTTTCTAACAAATGACTCTGTGAAGGTTTCTAAATTACCTGCCTTGGGTAAAAATGGAGAAATCTTTCTACCTGTTGCACCGAGACAAATATAAGATGATAGACACAGGAAGGTTTGGGAATCTCGATTTTGTAGAATCTGCAGTGACTGTGTCCAAAAGTGTGCAAAAAAAAAAAAGGAAAAAAAAAAAAAAAAGATGTAGAGTGATTTTCTAAGTATTTCCTAACTTTATTTTTCAAAATGTGTATGAAGATTAAATATAAAAAGATTTTTACATGTCAGAGAATAGAGAGTTAAAATTTAAAAACAAAAATGCTTCTTGGGAGAAAGAGATTTGTCTATGTTTCTAGTGCCTTTCTTGTCTTGATTGTACGGTCAGTAGGCAGACATAAATGTTTTTATTTAAAATAAAGTATTCCATAAAAGCAGAGTATATATACTGTATAATTACTAATTTTTTTTTTTTTTTGCATTTATAGCTAAATTAAACTGGAAATTTGCTTATAAGGTTGAAATTGCCATGTGTAGGGAAAAAGCAAATGTAGAGGGTCTGATCTTGTTCACACATTGTGGGCAGGTCGTATTAAAAGATATCACTTTATTGTCTACTTGGTAGCTGTATTTAAAAAAACAAAAAAACAAAAAAAAACAGCCATGAATTCCTGTTTTTTAAGAATTTTACAAATGATCACTGAGTGAACTACGAATGGTTTCTCCAGCCCGTGTTGAAATGTTGTTGCAAAACAACAAAGATAATCTATTTCTTTAAAATATTTGTGCAGAAACTGCATGTAATTATACGTTTCACTCCTACCATACATAATGTATGTCTGGGGAAATATTCTATGCTACGTGCAGAACATGCCAATGTGCAGAACAAAATAGATTTTTTAAGAATGAAGAAGAAAAATATATATAAATATATATATATATATCCAGTCTGTATTTTACGTGAAACAGAGTTATCTTCTGTAGGGTTTTTGTGTATTCACAAGGTGATATTTGTATTGTAAAACAAAAAATGGTGAAGGAAAATAAAAAGGCTTTTAAAAAATGTAGTTTCCTTTATCTTTTTGATATTAATTTTAAATTTGAAGCTAGGCTTATTCTTTATTCCTCCAAGCCTTGTCTTTAATTTTGTGTGTTATTGCACTGTAGGCCCTCAAAGCTGGACTGTATGGAAACTGCATTGACTTTTTTTTTTTTTTTAATTGCTGTTCTCGATTTGGCAAATCAGTGCCTTATTTGAAATATAAATGCTATGCAATAGATTCTGATCTTTAGGGGTCTGAGAACGGATCTAAGAAGCTTCCTTGGAACCATCACCAGGGCTTGAAAAATCTACCCCGAAACTGCTGGGAAGGGAGCGCGTTGCCACCTAGACCCCTGTAACCCCATTCTCTATCAGTCTTACGATTTAAACTACAAAACCCCTCAAATTTCTGTGAGTACATTGCAGTGAAAGCATTATTATTGTTATTATTATGAGGTTTTTTTTAACGATGGGCTAAGTTTGTTGTCTTCTCCACCGTGTTCCCCGGCCCTGACCTGGCTCCTTCTCGACGCATTGACCCGGTGTTGCTTTTGCTGCTTCGCCTTGCTGTGGCCAAGTAAGATTTCTCGCTAGTTCCCTGTTTCCCCAGAATGGCCGGGTTTCCTTCCACGCTTCCTGTGTTTCTTGGCAACGGCACTTGCAGAGCTGCTAGCAGATTTGCTTCGCTCTGCGCGGTTTTTGTTAAGTCGCTGCTGGCAATGCTACCTTTGCAGCTCTACAGTGAAACGTTTTGCAAAACGACCCAAAAAATCCCCTCCTGAAATGGTTTCTTGAGAGAGTTCACACTCCCAGACGTAAATGAAAGAGTAGATTTTTCAAGGCCTGGATCACGCACAGCCAAAACCATTGACCTAAGTAAATGTATGACTATATGCACATGACATTAAATGGAATCTGCTGAATTCTGCATTGTAGTGTCTGACTTACTGCATGAACTTGGCTGAACGTGGTGTCGTTGCTCACAGCGGAGCTGCGCCTTGTTGGAGCTCGCTCTCCTGAGCAGGCAGGGGCCTGGAGCACTGCTCGCAGCGTGGTCTGAAGCAGGGCACCGAGGGAATGGAGATGGGACAAAAATTGTGTGGCATCGGTGCCAGTGACTCTTTTCCAGAAGTTCTCCAGATATGGTAAATCTGATGGATCTTTATTTTCTAACAAAGTGTAGCAAAGGATGGTGTTCTCTTGGAGATTTTAAAGGTGTGCGTCCACCTTTTGAGCGTAATATTTTTGGGATGAGATCTCCGGCAGCTTCCTGGGACAAGCCTCTTCCTGGCCAGAGGCTGCACCACCACCTACATCATCCCTTTGCTGTGGGGCTCTGGCACAGGGATGCTCTGCGTGCCTCCCCTTTGGGCAGTGCAGCTTTCTTGGATTTGCATGGACCTTCACCCRTCAGAGAGGAGAGAGCAGCAAAGCAGAGCCGGGGCAGAGAAAAAGACTGAGAGCGGCCGTCTGCGTCCCTTCCCTCCTAGGCATACTTKGCGTAAGTCAGCAAAATTGTCGTCAGACGCAAATTCCAGGAAGCTGGAATTTGGAGGAAGGATCTCCACCAGATAAGACTGGGTACGTCTGCTTGAGATGGAGAAGGACCCTGGGAAAAGTCCCTTTGTCAAAGTTGGGGGAAACAGAGATCAAGATGTTTCCCAGAGGATGGACTTGAGAAGACGAGTGCCTGCATTTCAGATCCATCTCCGTGCAGCTTTTAGTCCTTCCATGTGAGGAAGGCTTAAGACCCTCTGGTAAAATACACCAGAGGAGAYGGCAGATTTTTGAGTAGCACAGAACAACCAAGGACAAGGATCCCTTTCCCTTAACTGTTCTGCAAACAGTAGTGTTTTGAGAACAAACTTTTCTAGGCTGGTTCGGCAAGTGTAGCTAGCAGGGGCCTAAAGCAGATAGATTAGCCGGCTTTCATGGTGCATTTGTACCTCCCTTTTGGGCTGTTTAATAAGGTCTTCGGCAGGGACATGCGGCCAGAAGAGAGGAAACCTTCATCAGATGTAGCTTGGCATTGCCATGCATCTTCTCTCTCCTTGTTGTCTTTAGGCACATCCTTAGCAAACGTTGGGAGCCATGCAGGCATCCCCCACTTTGATGCCAGAAAGCTTTTGCTGGCATCTCTGACCCTGGCATTTGTCACTGTAGGCTTGATGGCCATCAGTTGGCGTAGGTTAGGTCTCCAGTTATCAGCCAAAGCCGCTGGAGTTGGCTTGGCAAGGATCTGACCAGTTCCTCCAGTTTTGTGCTGTTGTTTTTCTCTCTTCAGGCCCAGGGAGCAATGAGGGATTTTTTCTCTACAGCTTTTTCCATAAGTGCTACTTGGCTGTTGCTCAGATCAGGTACTGTCCTGGTGCTGGTGACATGGCAGGTAAGTGGTGCACCTGTGAGACCTCTGCTGTGAAGTCACAGCTGAGCAGAAGATCCATCCAGGGCCCAGGAATGCTTCTAATTACCTCCGTTGTGGGTGGAGATGAGGGTGCTATTGTCACCAAAGTGTGTGTTCTCGACCAAACGCTTCTGCGTTGGAGCACCGCAGACTTTGGGTCAACAGGGCAGGACTTTTTCCAGCCAGTCTCATGGGCTGGTAGACACATGATCTTACAGTGTATGTCCATGGTGTAGCAGCTGGCTTGCCTCTTGAGTGCTCTGGGTTACTTTGGGTTGATGCGCTCTTTGGCCTAACTCATAGTTGCTCCTGCTGAGGCTTTGCCGCAGGTTGCTGCAGATGCTGGTGGTAGCAGTGTGACCYTGCAGCTCATCACGAGGTGCGCAAAGCACTGCAACGTTGTCCTCCAAATCAATGAAGTAGGTCTAGATTTCACTGCCTCTTCCTTGGAGCCTGCGGTGCAAGGCACAGGTTACTTCTGCATTGTGGGGAGTCTTCCACACGTGTTTCTGGTATGTTGAAGCCTCATGGGAATCACTGTAATTGCTGATYTTCTCTGGGGAGAAGGATATGCTACGAAATCTGTCACACATCTGTTTAGTTTTAGTTGATTTTGGTTCCTCTCAGCTTCTTCCCAGCCTAGGGTTGGGAATGGGCAGTACATATATACAATTCTGTAGCTTTGAGAAGTGACAACTTCTGTAGTTTTGGGTTTTTGTTGTTGTTGTTGTTGTTGTTGTTGTTAACACTTGCCCCAGTGCATCCCTGATGACCCGGTTTCTGCTGTTGAGAACAAGGACAGCATGGGCAGTTTTCCGTGCGTGCCCAACTGGGCCACCCATCAGCACCATCTTTACATGGAAGGTGCTGGCTTGTCCTCGCCTAGTGCTGAGGTCCCTTTATAGCTGGGCTTCTCGGTGTGTTTTAGCTGATGGAAAATCTTACCAGATGAAGGGGAAATCAAGTAGGACGCTTGGGTGTCACAAGAGCTCCCATCCCGTTGCTGG
Source organism: Nothoprocta perdicaria (assembly GCF_003342845.1). Classification (NCBI taxonomy): domain Eukaryota; kingdom Metazoa; phylum Chordata; class Aves; order Tinamiformes; family Tinamidae; genus Nothoprocta; species Nothoprocta perdicaria. The sequence goes on along the minus strand of NW_020455489.1, from coordinate 487,295 downwards.
GAGCAGTTTTCGGCTCTGGAGCCCTTGTAGAAGCTGCTGTCACGGTGTTTCTCCAATGCAGCGTGTCATCTCCAAAAGGGCTGTTTGCAAACATAGGAGCATCGTGTCAAGTGGAGATGCTGGCATCCGTCCCGGAAAAGAGCTTCACACCCTGGCTGGCTATTTAGTACATGCACAAGGGCAGGTGCTTAAGGCTCTTGAAGGACATCATGGTCAGCACAGCTAGTGACTGCCACAGCCACCTCCTCTCTTCTATTTTTTATTCCATATTGAAGTTTTAAGTTTCAAATCTACTTGCAGAAGGCGGTCCTGGGCTTCGCTGACATATGCTTACATTTTTCTTAGATATATTTGAGCAGGTTTAAACCCAGCTGAGATCTTGGTGGAAAATCTGAATTGTTCCATATATTCCTGGAGGAAGAAGATGTTCCAGAAAGGAATCGCTGCCTATCTCAGCCTGAGAAAGATCTCATGTTACCGTCTGATTCCTCAGAGTCTGCTTGGAGTCGTCTGCTGCTCTGTGCCAACCCAGTTGTAGCAGAAAGATGGGAGGAGAGAGACCACCTGACCTGCTAGAACAACCCTAGAAACTGCTCAGCTTTGCTGATCTCTACACTGGTGTCCGAACACCTTCTGGTGAGTTGGGCTAGTTRGTGGGTTAGCTTGGCTTATTAAACATGCTCTCGGAAGCCGACAATTTAGCCACAGAATATGACTCTTTCCTGGACAGGAACAGTCTGCTGTTATTGGGTTCTGGCTCTGGTCTGAGACGTCTGAGAAGACCTGTAGCAAGTTTGTGTCATGGAAAACCCACAGCAGTGTTGATGCAAGGGGCTCTGCTCAGCACTCCGTGGCCTGTGTCGGGTGGTTTTGGTGCTCTGCAGAGCGCAGGCAATGCTGTCCTGGTGGAAGGWAGCTCTCCTGTTCTTTGGGCATGAGCATCAACCCAGAGCACAAGGGCACACATCCACCTGTGATGAGAAAAAAARTCATCCTGAAGATGGGAACCCACCCCACGTTTTAGCCCTTCACCCACCACGGTTAAATACAATTTGAGCATTTTCACGGGGAAAGGTCGTGGAGAAAAGTCATGTGCTGTGGTCTGATAAGTCACTCCACAGCGTGTCCTTCCTTGTCATATCCCCAACAGCCTTTTTTTTTTTTTTTTTTTTTTTGGCTGACTTTTCTGTGCTGAAACGTTATCTCTTGTTGTCAGGATCCTTCTGTATTTGTGCAAAACGAACTTTGGTCATTCTTTCATAAATGCGTTATGTAAGAGGGTTCACGGTGGCTTTCTCCTCCTTGTCACCAGGATCACAGGCTTGGCACATGTCTTGGGTCCATGTGAATGCCATTACCCACACAGAGAGCTGATGCTTGTTTCATTTTTCATGCAACTTTTTTTTTTTTCTTTGCTTCCTGGTGGAAAAAAAAATATCAGCCAGATTATGTGACCGATCTGTCCTCTTCTCAGCTATGTGTAGAGGAAGGCAACGCACCCAATGCCCTTCCCGCCCCTCCAGCCTCTTCGCTTCGCTTGTGCAGCTGTTTGCTGATGAGCTCAGCGGACAGGAGCGATGCTCGTCAGGCCTTCAGACCTACTCCACCCTGCCGGGAGCACAGTCCAAGGATGAGGTCCTGCAGCTGCTTAGGTGGAGCGGGTCCAAGGCCCTTCCAAGGCACATCTCTGTGCAGAAGCTGTCAAAAGGTGCTCAGCTCATAAATGTGTGGCCGTGYTCGGGGTGCAGCTCACACGCAGCCTGAGGTGGATCTGTGGGGTCTTGCTAGCCCTGAGCTGACCATCCGGGTCTCTCCTGGGTCCAGATATTCCCACCGAGCAGGATATTCCSAACAGCACAGACCTGCACAGGGGTGTTTTTCATCTCCTAAGGCAAAACAGATTGTTTTCAGACAGCGGCAGGGGCACTAAGTTTCTTCAGGTTAGCAGCAAGGAGATAACATATCAGAAAGTCTTATTTATCTCCACCAGCCGATCCAAAAATTGCTGAGTCTGAAGCAGATACTGAATATATGGCCTTGAAACAATAACTCAGGCCCCACGTGCTTGATGCTAGCTGAGATATTAACCCTTTGAAAGAGAGAAATGGTGCCAAAAGGAGAATGACCAAACTCCTTGTGACGTTTGGCTAATAGAAAGCTGATCGTGATAGAAAGYGGTGGAGGTGACTCCTCCTCAGGATCTCCCTGAAATACATGGGAGTTTGGGGAGCTGGAGGAAGTGGCAGCATGGGGCTCATGGGGTCTTCCATGCCTCCTGTTGCTAGCAAGGACAAGCAGCTGCCGTCCCAGAGCAGCTACCATCCTCATCCCCAAACGCCTAGCACACCAYGACTGACCAGTGCAATCCCAAAAAGGTTATTGTGGAGAGAGAGAGGCACCATCTAAAACCAACGTGTTGAAAAATCATACTTCCCATTTCGATAAAAACTATTGATCTCGTTCTTCTTATCTCGTGCAGTGCCTGACTCAGAGCACTGTATCTGTGATAAAGCCAGTTTTCAAGCCGTGAAGCGGTCCTTTAGACCTTAGGACACGCGTGGAAGCTCGGCTACGAACAGGCTAGAACGTGCTGAAGCCGTACGTTGCCCAGAATACAGCAATCTCTAATACAAGGTAAGCTTGCATAAGATTTCTTGGTACAAAACGTTGCTATTTTTGTTATCCTATCAGCATTTTAAGCACTTAGAAAAATACATGTGAATCTTGTGCAGGAATGTTTAAGGATGGTGCTCATACTGTTTGTCTGGATGAGTCGTTAGGCTGGGTGGACTTGCTAGGGGGAATTCAGCAATGCTCACAACTGCTTGATCTTATGGGGGAAACCATCTATAGGAAGCSTGGGTGAGCAGTCAGCTCAACTGGAGGTGTCATTTCTCATTGCCACCTTTCCAAAACCACAACTGYTCTTTCCAGCAGTTATCTTCTGCAGATCAGTTGTTTCCAGGACGTGGCACCTTTGGAGAACCACCTGCTGGCACAAATTGAAGGGAGAAGGTGCCAAGACTGGGGTCAACCCAGTCAACCCATGGGAAGACAGTAGTTACCTCAAGGAAAATTAGAGGCTCTGCCTCCCTCTTCCTTTTTCTAATGGCATGCTCATCCTTCCCCATTTCCATTCCTGTGATGCCATCATAGGATTGAATCCCAGACTGAATAAGTCTGGAGGCTCTTCTGGATAGAGGTGCCTTTCTCCAGGTACTTTACTGCCAATGCTGCTATAATCTGAGCAGGGGGAGATCAGGAGTCATTAGAATGATGCATCCAAAAAACCACAACTACTGTTTTTCATCACCTACCCTGGGTGTGATGTGCCCAACATCAGGCGGTTGGGGTTGTCCTCGCTGCCTGCCATGTGGTCTCCTTTCTCTGTTCACAGAGCCACCATGTGCGGAAGGTCCAAGTGCACCTTGTCCCTCCTGGAGGCGGTGCTCATTGTTTTCCTGACAATGATGACAGCGGCCACCGTGGTGCTCCTTGTCCTCCACTTTCTCCCTCGGGAAGGAGTCTCCACTGAAGGCAAGCTGGGATGCTTCAATCCCCCTCTCACATCTTGCTCCAGCTACTGGAAATCCRGAGGGTTTGCTGGGGTTGAGGGTGCTGCCCAAGGAGAAGTGGAAGTAGCCAAGWTCTAGTTCGAGCAGCCAAAGGGGCCAAAAAGTCTTTCTGGGGGTGGAGATCCCAGGCTGCTGYCCCTTGTGCAAAGGTACTGGCACAGAAAGCTCTGCCTTGGAACCCATACCAATATATTGATGCAGCAGGAAAAGGATGAATGGTCAGAAGGCACAGATTGCATTAAACATCACCCCAGGTACTCACCCTTCATGGGTGATACAACATACACATGGGGGTCCAGCTGCTGGGCCTTGATAGTTTATTTTCCCTTGAAGCATCCTGCTTTTTGGAAAGCTTGAAAATGTATTAAAAAAATCAAAACAGGTTATGGTGTTCCCAACTGAAACCCAGAGAGGTGAGGAAGCTCTCACCTAAGGGTCAATACTGCACTTTTGTTTCGTTCCTAGTTGCAGGATCACGTTGAGCTTGAGCAACAAGCTAGGTTAGTAGTGACTAAAATTAATGGGCTACAGGTCACGGGTGCAGTGTGTGTAGTCTTCCCTGGGGGTGTGATGTGTGCGGTCTTCTTGTACAACCACAGCCTGTGGCTTCTGACTCTTGTATGGTGGCCAAGCACAAGAGCACCTCTCCAGGATGTCTTTGGGAGGCCCTGATGCAGGAGGGGTCGGAGTCATCTCCCCTGTTTTAAATAACAGACCAAGGAAAGCCAGGCTGGGAAAACAGAGCATCCCATTAACCCACTACTCCATCTCTAAAAGCAGCTGGCGACGGATGACTAGGGAAGATTTTAAGAACAGGCAAAGCCCATAAATATTTTCCCACAGTGTTATCTTAGTCTGCATTAGTTTGTGGCTCTGGGACTTCCTGAGACAGAGACATTTCCTTTTTATTTATTTATTTTTTTTTAATTTAATATCCCTCGGTGAGTTCTTTTTTCCTTCCATGACTTTCTCCAGATATTTTGCTCATGCTGTAGGACTTCCACACATTTGGGAAGAGTGGGAGGAGACACAGTTTCCTCTGGGAGGCCTTTCCTGTGCTGTTGTATGGAAGTTGCTGAACTGCTGTGCCCTTTCTTGAGAACGGGGCACCAGGAAGTGTTGGATGCCCCAGGGATTTATACACTGACATAAGGATGTGCTCTGCTTGGATCTTTGGGCTTTTCCTGATGGTTTCTGACATGCTCCTACTTCCTTTCACTGCTGTTGGGCTGAAGTTTTCATGGGAGCTGCTGTTAAACCAGGGGATTTGTCTCCTGCATGGTAATGGTGAGCTCAGAGAATTCCATCTTCTKCAAAGTTAGGCTCCTCTTCTCCCTGCAGTGAATCACTACGCAATYCCCAGAGCCCGGCAACTCGGTCTTGTGACTCCCTCCGCAATTCTTCGTGGCTGGCTCGGCTACCCTGGACACCTCTAGCAGTGTCAGCAAACCTCGTCRCGTTGTCACGTGGGTAGACGTGACATGGTCTAGGTCATGTGCCAAAGGGCACGGGTTCAGAATTCTCCAGGTGATCTCACTCTCTGTGGGCCAGGATGGTCCCCTCCCGCCCTCCACTTCTTGTCTCTTATTGGGTTATTCATCCATCCCAGACCCTTCYCTCCTAACTCATCCTTGTGTAGCTTCTCTAGGAGCCTGTCATGAGGTTCATTTGGAAAGTAGATGGTATCAGCTGCATCTCCTTGTACATGTCTTGCTAAGTCCTCTGGGAGGCTGGTTAGGCATGCTTTGCTTAAAAAATAAATAAACGTATTAACTCTGTCCGTGCAAAATTCTGCTTGCTCATGTGTCCACTCATCTCTTCTTGCTCTAGATCCCAGCCAACCAACATCAACTCAGAACCCATCAACTGGTGAACCCATCAACTCAGGAAACTACGTGATAGGCGTAGGCCGAGCAGATTGCACAGGGCCCGTTGCAGAAATCCCTTTGGTATGTATGGAGAACTGAGTATAGGGTCTGTGAAATACCAGTTTTCATCATCATCTTCACATTCTCTGAAGAACTTTTGGCTTTCTTGACTTTTCACGTTCAGACATAATTCCCTTGATCCTCTGTCTAATCTATGCAGAAATGCACAGACAAATGATTATGTAGCTCAATATTTTGGCTATATTTGGCCTCATGGACCTCTTCTCTTTCAGATGGGTTTTGCCAACGCTGACCAGGTGGGTGGTGGGCTTCTCACACGACTCTACAGCCGAGCTTTCATTGTGGCAGAGCCCGATAACTCCAAACGAGTAGTGTTTGTCAGCGTGGACATAGGAATGGTATCTCAGAAACTGAGGCTGGAGGTAGGTGGATGGAAACAAGCAGTCTACACAGGTGACTTTATGTTGTCACCAGTATTACTGTTAATGCTGCAGGGATTACTAAATAATTACTAAATTACTAAATAACTAAATTACTAAATAATAGCATTACTAAATAATAGCATTACTAAATAATAGCAAATGTGCTAGCATGTTGTCTACTTTGCTTTGGTATCTCCTTGCTCCAGAGGCTTGAAGATGTGCTGTGTCCATACTGAGGCTACACTTTACCTGTCCTTTTTTCTTTCTGGAAACATTTGGGGACATGAAAGAGGGTTTGTGAGGTAACCTCCTTCTCCCTAGGTGCTCAGTGAMCTGCAGAGCAAGTATGGGGAGCTGTACCGCCAGGACAACGTCATTCTCAGTGGCACTCACACSCATTCAGGGCCTGCTGGCTATTTCCAGTACACCCTTTTCTGGATAACTAGCAAAGGACTAATCAAACCATCCCTTCAGGCACTCGTGAAAGGCATTGTAAAGGTTGGTGTTTCTGCTTCATTGAAATGAGATCCCCTAAACTCAGGGAAAGGCAAGGGAGAGATGTCTTCCTGACTRATGGAGCTCCTGCTGGGGTAGTCATCATAGCGTCTTCCATGCCATGATTTTAAAAATCCCACAAAGACAGTTGGTATTTACCAAAGCCTTAAATATTTCTTTTAAAGATTTAATTTTTTTCAAAATACTGATTATTTTTTATCGGTCATTCCTTTTTCTAGAAATTTAGACTGCTATAAGAAGAAAAAAAAAGAAAAATTAACACGATAAGATTGGGAATTGGGATGGAGGGAGAGAGAAGTAGAGAGGGGACTGGTAGATAGTCATGTATAGACCTCACAATTGATTCTCCTTCCCATGTAAGGGCTAATATTTTCTTCCTTCCTTCTTTCAGAGCATTGACATAGCACATGGGAACATGAAGACAGGAAGGATTTTTATAAAYAGAGGAACTGTAGAAAACAGCCAGATCAACAGGAGCCCTTACTCTTACCTCCAGAATCCAGCGTCTGAACGAAGCAGGTAAAAGCTCTTCCAATGGTAGAGAATCAGAGCCTGAAAGGGGCTCTCCGATCAGGTTTGTAACCCAGCCGTCATGGAGCAGATGTTTTTGCTCATCTATAAGTGGGTTCAAAACATGGACCTGAAGAGGATGGCATTGCCACCATCTTGGATGCTCAAGTGTCTCCTTCCTGCTAAAATGGCTTGTACAAATGGTAGAGTGGTGGTTGGGTGAGCTTCCTGCTCCCTCCAAACGTAGGAGYGCATTGGTTAAAGGTCTGACCTTGAAGAAGACATCATTGAAAGATGTTAGCGTTTGAGTAAGGAGGCATTAAAATGCTATCCTTTGTGCAGGAGGTAGTTTCAGCGAGAGGTCCACTTTCCAGTGGAGATGGGTGGCCAGAGAAGAGGCCAGGTGATCCAGAGAGGCAGGGCTTGATGTTAATGAGAGTCACTGTTCCCTGACTTTCAGCAGGTGTTTTCAGATGCTCCTCTCTGGTCTACCTGCGCTCTAGCAATAGCCTCTTGCTCACCGGTGGAGTTTTAATGAATCTGAGCACCACCACAACTATGGTGTTTAATGGGGTTTCCCTGCTTCACTGCTGCAGGTACTCATCCAACACAGACAAAGAAATGGTGTTGCTGAAGATGGTAGCTGGAAACGGACAGGAGCTGGGCCTTATCAGGTATTGGCTGCCAAAAGTAGCACGTTTCCCCCGCTCCTGAATCCCAGCAGCACCTGGTTCATCTCTAGCTTTCTGCTTGTGTCCTGGCCTCCTCTTAAAAGACAAGCTGCACTCAGATCCTTCATTGCCTTCTCTTCTCTTGATCTCTTGGTTATTTTCTTTTAAAGCCACATGTGCCCTGCAAATCATACGCTGTTCCTGGTGTTGAACATGATGTGCTGAGTTACTTTGTCCAAGAGGTAGCGTTTACAACACCTGTYCTATCAGGAGATCTGAACCCAAGCATTTGGCTGTTCAAAGTTTAGAGCTCAAGGCCAGGCAAGTGTAGCAACCCACTGCCACGAAGTCAAGTGCTTAATTTCCTCATTCAGAAACTACAAGTGAGGGTCTGACTGTGTTAAGAGGAGCAGTAACCAAGAGCAGCAAGTAGTGTTGTATTTATCTTCGTCTGATGTCACAACTAAGTAAGGAAAAAAATCAAGGGTCTTTCATGAGGCGTAAGTGCCGTGGAAGGGAGACACAGCTGCTTATGTTCAGCAGGCACAAGGGGCTATCATAGACCCTCCTTCCACCAGCTGCCACGCGCAGCAGTTCACCAAGTGCTGTTAGATAAACTCTGCCCTTTGAGAGGCTGAGCAATTGCTGAGCAGCTGAAAATGTGGGTTTGCATGTGGAGGGAGCTGCACAGCAACAATCTTAAATAGTGGGATCAACACAGTATTTCTGATCTTGAAGGCAGAGCCGTGGTGCACTTGGCATCCATTCACGGCTCTTCTCTCCCCTGTGCCATGCTAGTTTTGAACTTTCTCATTTGGGAAGGGAGAGGATGGGACAAACTGTCTGGCCTTGCTAATCCAGCCCTGGATATCCACAGTCCTGATTTTAGTACACAAAATAATGTTCTCCTTGGGCAATTACAAACATACTGATAGAATAATAGATTTCCTATACGTTCCTTCTCTGTTTTGTTTGTTTGTTTTGTTTTGTTGTTTTGGTTTCTGTTTTGTTTTTTTTCTGCAGTTGGTTTGCAGTCCATCCGGTCAGCATGAACAACACAAACCACCTGGTGAACAGTGACAACGTGGGCTATGCGTCCTACTTGTTTGAGCAGGAGAAGAACAAAGGGATGCTGCCAGGAGAGGTGYGAGCATTTTCAGGCTCCCAGAAAGTAATGGGGAGGAATGGGCACCTAAACAGATCGATTGGTGCCTTTGGCCTTTGCACCCTCTGCCTTATTTACTGTTTTTCTGCCTCTAGCAAAAAGAAATTGCAAGGTGTACTCATGGCTTTCCAAAACAACATATGAAAAGAGAATGTATCTCCAACTTTGAAACAGCTGCCCGTTCCCATTTTAATAGCCACATGCAGTTCATACCAAAGATGGAAACTAAAGAAAGTTTACTACTTGCCATYGTTTCTTTTTATGGTGAATTATCTACAAGCTTTTAGCAGGACTCCACTGCAGTGCATAGTTGTRGGTGCAAGTCAGTGCCAGCTGACCCAAAGCAGGCGTGGAAATGTTTGGAGGTTTTGGTATTTAGCTGCCTAGCCTGCTGGGCACRTTGCACCTAACAGCCTTGCAAGAGGACAGCTAAAGAGCTCATAATATATTTAAATAGCGAGTGTTGACGTGTGGTATCTATAAAATGAGAGCATCATCCAAGGGGGATGAATTCAGCCAGCGCTTGGTGAGTGTAACCAGCCTTACTTTATGAGTACTGCTTGGTGTCAACTCCTTCAGTCAGATGTTGTTGGTTCTCACCCTATAAATCTGTCAGAGGAAAAGCCTGGCAGGAGGAAAATCATGTGCTTGGTGCTATGTTGACCCCTTAGCATCTGGTCTGCAACATTAGGAGTGAGGAACGAGAGTGAATTGCTGCTGCCGAGCTGGGAGAGGTAGAAGAAACATTATCCAGAAACTAAAATGATGTGAATGTCACCCTTTGCCACCAGCAATGGTTCTTTTCTCCTCCCAGGCCCTTTAGAAATATATACCAATCAGCTGGCTATAATATCAGTCTTGGCGTTTTGTTGCATATTTTTAACCCTCAGGGAAAGATGCAGGTGATTATTTGCGATCACTGCAAGGCATTAAAACCCCCCTGCCTACATCTTTATTTGGCAGGGCTCTTTTGTTGCCGCTTTTGCATCCTCCAACCTGGGAGATGTGTCTCCCAACACCAAAGGCCCATTCTGCATAAACACAGGGGATTCATGTGATAACCCACAGAGCACCTGTCCTGTTGGTGGGGTAAGTAGATATTCTCGATCAACATTGAGTTTTGTGAAGGWGAAAACTTGTGCTGGAGGTGCAAGGTGGTGGATCCAGGTGGTGGATCACTCCGCAAGAGGAGGGCATGGAATAAATCATCTGTTCCTTAGATAGGTTCCTATTTCTGTAACTTACCCTATGTTGTCCTAGCACAGTCATCTTTCTGGTTGTTCACTCAAAGTCCAAATAAAATCAGAGGTTAATGTAGTGACTTCATGCGCCAAATTTTAGATAGCTCTCAGAAAGCCTCCTCCTTCCTCGGTTCTGAAAATCACTTGTTGCATTCACCCACGKCACCCTCACTTTGCAGTTATGTTCTTGATGTTAACAGATGACTGGAATTAAAAATGAGATTTCTTAACAGGCAAAGATGTGCATGGCCATGGGTCCTGGTACTGACATGTTTGACAGTACAAGAATTATAGGGCAAAATATCTACTTGAAAGCAAAGGTAAGTGATGTTTTTGCCATAAGAGTATGCACAGATGTGCTTATTTAAAAAAAAAAAAAGACATAATCCATTGAGCAAATGTCAGAGGAATCATGGGGGAAATGATGACACAGGCTGAAGACTCCTAGAAGAGCTCAGAGATGTCATCGCAAACCACTTGTTGGCTAAGTTTGCCATCGCATTCCTGAATTAATGCAAGCGTGAGCTAAACTGTGTTTGCTTAAACACGCTTGACAGATGGTCAACCCTACCACACTTTACCTTGCATTCATTCAGCTGGTGGGCTCCAACCTATTGGCTCACTTGTAAGTCTTTGGTCTTTCGGGCCAAACTTCACCACTCTTCAGCAGACCTGCATTACTTGAGGATTGTCAGCAGGAGGACGTGTCTGCCACAGTTTCAGGGAGGGCAGCTTGCAAGGCCTAGAAGAGATCCAGTAAAGGATCRGGCAGAAGGCTTGCTGATGGCTGATGCCTTTTGATTGCTGTTTCCGCTTCGTCAAGGATTTCCACCCTTTCCAGAGATTGCTCTGTGTTGGTAAGCTGTATTTCTCTGGCTTGCTGCCTTTAACACTGCTTACTCTATGCCTGTGCTTTAGGAGGTGTATGCAAGTGCTTCCCAGGAGATCACAGGACCGCTCAGCTCAGCACACCAATGGGTGAACATGAGCGATGTCTCCGTGACGCTAAAYGCCACACATGTGGTAAGGGCAGGAACTCCCATGGATATAGGCCTGGGATTTCTCGCCAAGGAAGAAATGTGATTTTTTTTACAGCAGCACATAATACACTGATGGCAACTTCTTTTAAAATATCTTCTTTTTTTCTTTTCTTTTTTTCCTTTTTTTTTTAAATTAAGGTTAAAACATGTAAACCAGCCTTAGGACACAGCTTTGCTGCTGGTACTATAGATGGAGTGGGGGCTTTCAATTTTACACAAGGTAATGTAGGGATGAAGCATCCATAGGGTACAAATGGGAGAGATATGGGTTGTCCCCCAAATAGAGTCAAACCCTCAGAGTTATTTGGAGAACATCAACAGTTGCTTGAAGCACGGGCTCCAGAGGGTGTGATCTTCTGCTGCACTTGCAAGTGTGTCCATGTTTGCCGAAAGTTTATAGGCAAGGATATGACTATGCTTTGAAGGATGGAGGGGAGAAGGAGAAAGAGACAACCTTGAGGCAGTCTCTACAATTTCTTCTCACTACCCAGATGCTGCCAAGTGTGGAGCTAGTGTTGCTCAGATGGGCTAAACTTGGTCATTTCAAACCCCCTTGGAAAAGAAGCCCAGAACCTGCTGAGAAATATCCTATCCCAGATAAGGAGGGAATGCTTAGCTGAGAAGACTTCTGCCCAGTAGCTGCCGTGGGAACTGAAGGATGGAAATGTTTTTCCCTTCAGGTGCAGTAGAAGGAGATCCGTTCTGGGACACCATCCGGGACCAGCTGCTGGGAAAGCCATCCAACGAAACACAAGCGTGCCACGACCCCAAGCCAATACTCTTTAGCACTGGTGAGGTAAGGATACACTGTTGTGCATGTTGATATTTGTCCTTGCCAAACTTACCCCAAATCCTACTTTTAACCTTAAAATGAACCTGCAGTTCATTTGGCTTCAAGGCAAATGTAATGTCCTGCAGAGAGTAAGGTCTTTGTGTCCAAGGTCTTCTAGAGCAATTAGGCAATGCCATCTGGATGAGGCATTTCCTTGTTACTCCTTTCATCAGCCTCTTTAAAAGCTTTCTTAGTGCCGCATCCTTTTCAATGGGTTCCTTGGCTCATCTTGCATTTGGCTCATCTTGGGTTCATCATTGGCTTCATMTTGGGTTCATGATTGGGTTCCTTGGCTCATCTCGCACTTGGCTCCAGTGCAGAGTATCCTGCAATCCCAGCTTCTCCATTGGGATTGGTGCCGTTGAGAATAAATTAGATTTTATTCTTATTGCTGTATCACTTTCAAGTAGCCTTTTATAGATGCCATGGCAGGCCTCCTGCTTCTAATCCATTTGACAAAATTTTAACTTTTGTTTTATGCCCCTGGCAAGTTGCTCCTCAGAAATCTTTCCATCTTTTCTCTAGTAGGATTTGTAATTAGTTTGCAAGAGCCATATCACTCTCAAATTGCTGGTGGTCTTAGTTTCCTTTTATCTCCTTCCCATGTAGGTGAGGAGTTTCTCCTCAGGGAATTTCTGTTCTTAGGTGCTACCTTAACYTTATTCACCTGTTCTGCTGCACAAAAGCTTTTGCCTCTCCCACAGTACTTACGCATGTCTCCCCTTAATTGTGGGTGATGAACAAGCAATATCTTGTGATATAGGATGTAATTTCTTTTTCATGATTGTCTGTAGTATGCAAAGCACTTTTATTTGTTTGATTTAAGTTATGGAAAAGAAAATGCTCCAGCTGTCTGTCTTTCTCTTGTGCTGTGAAACTCATAGGCATGTTCTTTTCTCACCTTAGATGACTCGACCTCACCCATGGCACCCTGACATCGTAGATGTTCAGCTTGCTACCATCGGGTCGCTGGCAATTGTTGCTGTTCCTGGAGAGCTTACGTATGTATTTGTGGGCTTGCTCTATGTATCGCAGGTGGCACATTGCATTCACCCACCCCTGCTGTACTTTTGTGTGTGGGTGTATAATCCAGCGTAGCAGAGAGATTAAGAATTGTCCCCCGTGTATGGTAGCTCTGTAAGCMCTACACATGTATGTCCACTGCATATAGTCCCTTGCAGAGCATCTCCTCGGGGTACCTGGGGTTTCCCAGTTCCTTCTTCTGACTGGGATATATGAAATGTCTTGATGTGTTTTGTTTGAACTCGCAACTGAGAAGACCCAAGTGCCAACAACTTGCTGGTGGCCTCCCTCCTGCTCTGCTCTGATGCCAATGTAAAGCTAACCTGGACTTCAAGTATTCAGACACCCCAAGAAAAGCTCAGATAAATAATCACAAATTTGGACTTAAAAAGAAAAAAGAATTCCTTGTTTAACCCCTTCTGTGTATTCTGCTTTCCTGGAGATTGACATTATTCCCTTAATACCTCTAGGACCATGTCTGGGCGTAGACTACGGGAAGCTGTTAGAAGTGTAAGTAGTTGAGGAAGAAGTTTCTCATGAGAGCAGTACACCTGGAACTTCTCATTCCTTGATTATGCTGGGTCTTTTTTCCCTCTTGTCTCCTCCCTGTTGGGATCCTGCATCTCACATCTTAGAGAGGTTTTTCTTTCTCACAGTTGTTTCATGCATATTTGTGCATGCACTCCCTGACACGCAAGAAAGATGAACATCCTCCCCCTAAAGAAGCAAACCTACCAGRTTTCAGCCCGTTAAGTCAACACAAAAAATAAACAACTGAAATCCCAGGGTAACTGATGCCAACAGATGTTTTGTCTCTGAAGCCTCTGTGGTGCTCCTGCAACATGAGAACATCTGGAAAGAAAAATGCTTATATATATATCCATATATATATACACACATATATACACACACACATATATATACACACACACACACATATATATACATATATACACACACATGTACATAGATACATAAATATATGCATACACACACACACACATATATAGATATATAGATAGGGACAGCAGGCATGATTAAGAAAGTATTCAGACCACAACTGAAAACAAGAGAAATCAGTCTGCTGAATGAATATATGTATATACACACACATACATATATAAAAAATATATATAAAATATATATTATATATATATAAATATATGCATACACACACACAYAYAYAKATATMTAKATATMTRTRTRTGTGTGTGTGTATGCATATATTTATATATATATAATATATATTTTATATATATTTTTTATATATGTATGTGTGTGTATATACATATATTCATTCAGCAGACTGATTTCTCTTGTTTTCAGTTGTGGTCTGAATACTTTCTTGATCATGYCTGCTGTCCCTATAATTCTCCCAACATGTTACAGCGCTTTGGTTTTTAGGAGAATACAGATATTAGACTTCAAAAGAAAATGTATTCAGTTGGTTGCATTTACGGGGTGGGTAGCATAATTTATTCTGTCTCTCTGTAGGGAGTTGTGTTGCTCTTTAACATCTTGATTTCCATTCAGTGTCAATACAGGGCAAATTACATTTGTAGGGCTGTTTTAGTGAATCTCTCCCTCCCATCACTYTGTCTTGGTAAATATATAATTGTGCCTTAAGCAGTTAGTGCAAGAAGAGTTATTTAATTATTTTCTTAGGAATTTGAGTCTCATGGAACATCGGGGATGAATGTTGTAATTGCAGGCCTGTGCAATGTCTACACCCACTACATCACCACCTATGAAGAATACCAGGTAAACAAAATTGCCTATCACATTTCACTATATGGGATGATACTGGAGTGTAATTATGCACACAMACAGTAGTTTTTCTGTGCCACTAAAATCTGAAAAAAAAGATTATGAGAGTCTTAGATAGAAATCCCTACTTGTTTATCCTAGCCCAGGTGAAATAGCGTAAGTGTCAATGTGGTTTCCATTGCTGAGGACAATTTCTGGATAGCTCTGTATGGAATTGGTCAGATATGCTGAAGGAAGATTTTCTGGGTCTTTTTAATGTTAGAAAATGACTTGGATGAGTTAGAAATTTCTGCAAGTTGGGGAAATTGCCAAAAGAAATGTCTAGGGCTGTAGGACCATGAGGTGAATCTGCACTGACATGCTGCTACGGACAAGGCAGCAATATGGCTTGTAAGCCTCAAGAARTAATTTAATGGTTCTGAAAGAATGTGGCAGATACTATGCTGTAAGAAAGCCATGGACCTTTTGGGGATGGATCCCAAAAGCTCAGAAATCCCTGCCAGGGAGGGAAGGCTGGAAGAACTGGGTGGTTCTGCACTAGAAGCTGGAGGGTAGTAGTCCATCATAAAATACTAAGGAAATACAAAGCTATCAGAAATGGAGGAGTGATAACTTGTCTTCCTTTTTTTCTGTGGTGGATAGAAGAAGGAAGAAAGACCTTAAACTGAGCAGCAATACTTAGGTGAACTGTTAGGCTGTCTTCCGGGCAGTAAAGGGGTTGAGATACTGGAGATGAATCACTGGGGAGGTGTACATCTCTGTCACAGATGATTTTCTACACTCATTAAATACYCCGCTGCAGGTACAGTGCTCATCTCATCTTTGGGGAGTAGAATGAACCTTATAAATTGCCCAAAACACCTTCAAACCCTCCTTTTTCAATTTTATCCCTTTCCAGGCTCAAAGATACGAGGCAGCGTCAACTATTTATGGGCCACACACCCTTTCAGCTTATATGCAGCTGTACAGAGGACTGGCAAAAGCTATTGCTACGGTAATTAAAACTTTCTGCATGATGCTAAAAGCTTTCAAATCCTGTAAAAGGTGATGAATATACYTGTTCTTCAGTGAGGCTGTGAAATATTACACTTTTATTTCTTGTAAGTAGCCCCTTTGAGACATCCTCACATGAAATGATATGGAACTCCTACAATGAGATCCTTGTATCATGCGGATTCTGCAAATTTTTGATACAAAATTTAGACTATAGTTGCCTACAATGATTGAGGCTTCCACATCACTAAATTTTAGCATGACCTAACATTGCTGCTTTTCCACCAAGAGAAAAAAATCGGCCACGTTTGCCCTGTACATGGCAATATTTGTTACCATTGCAGCCATGGACTACATCATATCTGTGGGTGGGAGCTGTCTGCCATAGGATATTTGGGCAAGTGCCTTGAGGAGATCTCAACAACAGGGTACCTGGTGTCCAGCCAGGATTTTTTCTGGGCAAGCAGCACAAGCAGCGATCTTCTCACCCTGCTTTTACATTCCCTTCATTATTTTGGTTTATAAAGCGATTTAAGCACTGGTCTGATTTATCTGTTGCCATCAGCAGTGTTGTATTGTAAGTGTGTGTTTCATCTCCCAGAATACAGTTCAGGATTTGCCAAGTGGTCCAGAGCCCCCACTTTTCAACGTAACTAGTCTGACCTTGGTGCCTGCTGTCGTTGCTGATAGGACACCCTCGAACAAAGCGTTTGGGGATGTGCTTCAAGAAGTGAGACCAGAGTATCGAGTGGTGAGAGCTCAAGGATATTTGCTAGCTCTTGTTTAGTAAAACCTGTTTAAATTCGAGCTCATCTTCCTAAAGTTCCTCTTTTCTAAAGGACTGTGCGGGGTCTCAAATCGGGAAGATGTCATTGCTCTTAGTGGACTTGCACCATGCTTGAAAAGACAGACTTGACATGTAGAAGATGAACTATGTAAAAACCCCGGTTGTCCTCTGCTGTCTCTTTTGCTTTCAGTACTTTCCATGCATGAATAAGGTCAAAGAGTCCTCTTCAATTTTAAAAGCTGTTTCAAAATGCTTCTCTACTTCCTCACTTTTTAATAATGAATCACACTCATCCCTTGACTGTGAAGCTTGCAGATGAACAAGATTTACCCCCAGCACAGCATAGGGATAACCCCGCTAGTAACTTGATGAAGCATCAGTATCATTAAGGCTCTGTTTTCACATGAAACTCTAGTTGATGATTAAATGATTTCTTTACAAGGAGAAATTGGGTCACCTCTGATGTCTCCCAGATAGAATGGAAATGGGAAGAAATGTCAGAAAGTGTTTACTGTTTTCAACACTTAATAATTTAGATATTTAGATAAGGTGTTCAGAGCATTGGCTCTCATCTCATTGGCCTGACTCCAGGAGAGAGCTTGCAAGAACGCAGAGGTGTCTCCTATTTTTAGTCTCATTTATTTCCTTCCCTTCTTTACGAGGAAACTTTATGTGATACCATGTGGAATTCCTCTGGCAAGTAGTGGCAAGTAGGACAAGTGGAATGACATTGGGCAGCATGCAGATTCAGGATATTTTCTGAGGAATAACAACTTTACTGTGAGGATGACAGAGCATTGGAACAGGCTGCCCAGAGAGGTTATGAAGTCTCCTTCTTTGGGGATCTTTAAAACCTGCCTGGATGCCACCCTGTGCTCTGGGTGTCCCTGCTGGAGCAAGGCAGTTGGACTAGATGATCTCTATAGGTACCTTCCAACCTCAACCATTCTGTGATTCTGTGAAATCATATATACACAAAAATAATCTCTTACCAATGGCTYCTGCAAAGGACATTTTTAATGTACAAAATACCCCTCCATCTTTAAATTAAATATTAATATTCCCACAGGGAGAAGTTGCTGAAGTAACTTTTGTGAGTGCAAATCCAAGGAACTCTGCGGAGAATGTGGTAAATAGAATGCAGCAATGCTAGAATTGGGGCTTTTATGGGCTGGTTAATTTTTACTTACTGCCGCTGCCTTATATGTTAAATTCACACATCCACAATGTTTTTGGAGCAAAACCCTTATTTTAGACATACGTCTGTTTGTTAAAAATCATTTTGTCCTGTATTGGACATATCAAATGTAAAAAGTCAGATGTAGGTCATTCATGATGTCTTCACACTGCTCAGGATGAAGTTACCTGTATAATTCATCAATATAGATGCCTTTATACTGATTAAAGTACGTTTTTGTAGGAGTAAGAAAAGGCTCCTGTCTTCATGTTGTCAGCCTGGCATATGATTTTATTGAAACAAAGATGATGGGAAAAGTACAAAATTCATCTCTTCAGTCATCTTGGATAGAAATGGATGGCAAATGTCTTGTTTGCCTGTGCTCTTTGATCTTTTTAATGACCAGGCCCCCNTTTTTTTTTTTTAAATTTTTTTGACTCCATTTCATTTACAAATTTGAAGTTGCGCTTTGCAGGAAACACATGCATTTTTTTTGCTAAAGATGTCAATTACTTTGCCAGTAAAATTGCAGGTGTTTAGGCTGTCCTCCAGTTTCAACGAAGCACTGGAGAGAGAACACGCCTGTCCCTTCCGAGTTTAATGACTTCTCTTATTTTTATCTCAGACAGAACACAACTTCCTGACGGTAGAGAGATATATCAACAGTTCTGGGAGCTGGAGCGTAGTCCACAACGATGCCTCCTGGGACACCAGGTGAGTGACTCACAGTACCCTCACCAAATCTCACTCTTGCACAAACTCCCTGGAGTCATTTGAATTTAGCACAACGTGCTCCCTCTCAGATCTTCAAACTGCAGGCTCGTCTTAACCCTGGAGATGCTGCTTTCTGGGGACAGACCAGTCTACTTTGGTGCAGTTACTGTGTCCAGAGTAATTTGCCATCAGATAATTACGTTTTGCTCGCAAAGTGACTTCTAGAGAGTTAAAAGTTCGTTTCAAGACTMGAGTCAGTAGATCACAAGAAATGGGAACTATGAAATGTTCAGGAAACAGAAGGATTTTTATAGGAACATGCTGGCTAGCTTTGCTCTACATCACAAAGTATATAYGGTAGATATTTTAAAAGACATTCAAAAGAATAAAGTTAACATTGGAGACGTCCAGCATAAGGGAAAAGATTCATAAAGCAGCAAAGCTTGTATCACCTTTTCTCAAGTTTTTCTTTTGTTTGAAGAAAAATGGACATTTGCCTACCTGTCTCTCTAACCTCTCTGTAAGAGAATGCCCTCCTGGAAAACATCTGTTTTGGGGATCTTCTCACCATGCAACATCCTAGGGCAAATAGATATCCTCAAAGATCAAAGAGGCCACGTCCATGGTAGCTTCAGCTCATCAGGGAGGTCTCTCATTCATTCATTTATTTATTTATTTATTTATTTATTTATTTATTTATTTATTTATTTATTTTAACCCATTGCTCTCTATATCTCTTCTGGTAGCCAGAACTCCCAGGATCTCTCACTGACACGCTCTATAATGTAATGCAATTAAATGTGCTTTGAGCAGGCTGCCTGTTTCTGTGAAATAGAAGCTAATGTATTTCTATCCTTGACAAATTCCTTCTCAAACACTTCTGCGGATAGGAGGAATTATTTTTCCTTGTCTAAAGGGACTTACCAGAAGGCAAAGAAATGCAAATAGCRGTATTTTCCTTCCTGATGCCCCATGAAGGCAGAAAACAATACACGAAAGTAGAAATAGTTTGTAATTAGTGAAAACAGTGAACTTTAGTTTTGAAAGCAATGTGATAGTCATGAGGAGCATACAACATCCTTACATGACATCAGTAAAGACAGATGGTGGTGCTATGTGCTTTTTTGTTTGGTTAGTTGTTGTTTTTATTCATTCCATGAAAACTAAAATTTGATCCCACCGACTTGTGGATTAAAATAGGAGAGCAAAAGTGAACACCTTATTCATTAGTTTAGTGTTACAGAGCATTAATTAGCTTATAGACACTTCTGCAAAATGCATGTTTTAAGAGGTCAAAAGGTAGGGAGGTTTACTGAAGGAAGAGCTGCTTTCAGGACATGAGATCTCTGCTCTCTGTGCTTTGACTTGCACTCACCCCGCCACAGAGATAAGCTCCCTTTGGGTCCTGCTTTTGCTGGGTGCTCTTTTGATGTCTGCAGGGAGAAGGGTTGGATCCATCTCGAGTCTGGGGTGGAAGCATGGGTTATAAGCTGAAACAGCTTCCTTGTAGCCATATAGGAGGTTGATTTAAGAGGTTGAATCTAGTTAGARGAGAGAAGAATTTGGCAGGCCTGCCTTTAGCAAACAGTGAACAAAGATTAAGTGTGTTTCAATCCCTGTGAGCTCCTCTTGCATGAAGACTCTTCTTCAGCTATGTTCTGAATCCCAGAGCAGGGATCCTGGTTCACTGAGCTCCCATTAATATTTCTTGGACCATTCATTTCTATGTAGCAAAAGGAAAGAGCTAATAATGCCGTTTTTAAAATATATTATGATTTCCTATTTCCCACTGCGGGCTGTGAAAGTGGTGAATCATCACTGAGCTCTTCTGCTGCAGCCTTTCACTATTAGACTCAAAAAAAAAAAAAAAAAAAAAAAAAAAAAAGAGCAGATTCAACTTTTTTCATTATCCCAAGAGTTGCTCTCTGATGACTGGGAAAAAAAAAAAACAACCCTCACCACCACATGGTGGGATGTTTTCGTCTTGCTGGCTATAGCCCTGAGTTTGAGCAGAAGTGCTTGATCCTTCTCTGACCTGGAGTTCCCTCCTAAAATGAAGAAAATATCTAGCAATTTCTGACGTGGGAATAAGTAAATTTCCACTGTRTTATTTCAGTAGCTTCTGTCTTCCAATAGACCTACATTTCTTTTGGGGCCTACTGGGGTAGAGAGATGGTATGAAGTGTGTGCTGCTGTTTGTTTGCCTCTTCAGAAAACATCTGCCATCTGTTGGTTGGTTTGTGGGTTTTTTTGTTTGTTTGTTTTTATTTTTCTCTCAGGTGCTTCAATTTCTCRAAAACTTGCTTAAAAGTTACCAAATGAGCCTATAAAAGGTGAAAATCTGTCAAGGAAATGACTGAGCCAAAAAYTGTTAATTTTTTTCAATAACCTTCAACTGTGTACATAAACACATGGTTCCCCACTTCTACTTTTCAGGGAAGACTAAGCTGGTGAATGTTGCTCTTGGGATAATGGTGTATGGGGTTTATGATATGGAGTTAGTAAAACAATAATGCTTTGGTAGAAATATTTTCTACCTACAGAAAACCATTTCTGCTATTTCTCTCTAACCAACGACTTGTTCTGCAGTGTTTGATATGTCTCAAACTCTTCTGTGCTTTTAGTTATTTGTTGATTATTACTGCTCTAATAACTTGAGTATATGTCAAGAAAAGTTTATTAAAAGAAAATCTTAAGATACACTCAACTTGAGTTAATTCCTCTTCCTTGACTTAGATTAGTCAGCCTGAGCTCTTGAGCTGTTTCAACAAATGAAAGTGGATTTTCTTGTTGACTCTTGTTCTCCATTTCTGTTAGATTTTACTGGACCAAAGGATTACTTGGTCAGAGCAACGCAACAGTTGAATGGCATATCCCCAGCACCACGGAGCCAGGCACCTACAGAATACGATACTTCGGACACTACAAGAAAATACCACTTTTCCGTCCCGCTGTCTATTATGCATTTGAAGGCACATCTTCASCGTTCAAAATCATAAATCTATAGGTGATCTCCTTTATTAGAAGGATTCTTTTTTTCCCTTAAAATAGCTCATTTAATATCTGTAGTGTTCAAAGTCACTCTTGGGAGCTGTTCTTCCAGTGTTTGTCACTTCTCATGTGAGGAGGAACTTCTTCACGGTGAGGGTGCCAGAGCAGTGGAACAGGCTGCCCAGGGAGGYTGTGGAGTCTCCTTCTCTGGAGGTCTTSAAAACCCGCCTGGATGCCACCCTGTGCCACATRCTCTAGRTGTGCCTGCTTGAGCAGGGGGGTTGGACTGGATGATCTCTAGAGCTCCCTTCCAACCTCAACCATCCTGTGATTCTGTGATTTGTGTCACTTTTGTCCCCCAAGTGCTGCTTATTGTTCCAACCAACAGTTCAACTCAAGTAGTTTGATAAATTTTCATTTGAATTGTTCTCATCCTGGGCTATTCCCCTTGTGGTTGATCGTTATTGTAATAAAAGGTGAACTATTTTACTGTAGTCCTTAGACAAATGTTTACTGATTGTGAATATTTTCTCTCTTGGAGAGAATTAATGGATAATGGRAGCTAATCCAGATCATAAAGTAGTCCACAAAATTGAGTCCAATCCTTAAAACTGAGAAGAGCTGTTGAAAATTCACAAAGCATTAAAAGTGAAGACTCCGTGGTCAAGTGTATAAAAGGGCTGATTTTCTAGGTTGGAGAGGGGAAAAAAAAAAAAAAGGATAGGTACCAGAAAAGTTTAAAGATCATTTCTTTGATCAGTCTGGTTTAGGATATTTAGAGGACGCATTCCCTCAGTATAAACCCACCTCAATCAATACAAATATGTGTGTGAAACAGAGTTATATGAAGTGAATTGTACATAGTTTTGCATAAATCGCCTTAGTTTCAAAGAGGTGGGCCAAACTTATGAAGAAGTCTTCTGAAAGCTTTCAAATAATTATTAGTAACCCAAGAAGCCACAAAGGGGTTGGAGGAGAGCATCCTGAAGGATTGTATTGTGCTCACTCTGCTCTTACGGTCTTCCTGAAGCATCTATCAGCAGCATGATCCAGAGGTAGGATGGTGGATGAGAAGGACCTCAGGGGTGACTTTGAGCAATCCTATATCCTTGTGCTCTGCTCCTGGCCAGCCATCCTGCCACATAACAAATGGTGTTTCACCCTCTAGCTATCACTTTGGAGTACCTCAAAATTAAGAAAAGTATGTCTAGCTGTGGCAAAGGGTATTTCCATAGGAGCATGTCATGGAACCACAAGAGACATAGGTAGGAAAGGCAGTTTGGGAGCAGTCTCCTTCTGAAGGAGAACCTGTAGCTGATAGTCAGAGGTGGCTGATGYCCATCAGGTCTAGATTTTATGGCAACAAGAATTTTCTGTTTCAGATACTTGAGATGGAAATGAATAAAAGCTGACCTTAARAGTTCCATCTGCAGTCTCCCTTGCTGATGAAGCAGTTTGGAATGGACCTCAGTCTGCTTCATTTTAGCACTGAGAAGGTTGCAAGATAGGCAACTCTGGCTGGATGAAGGGCTCCCCGGAGCTGGCAGCCAACACCTGGAAAGGGCTGTGATCACTTGTAGGAAGGAAGCACTTGTGGTGTCCTTCAAATCCATGGGAAGGATCAAGAGCTCATTGAAGCAGAGCAGGTAGGTGCTAGAAGGTTGAAGAACAGTCCTCAAAGCCATCAACTGGAAGGATTTTGAGGATCTGCCTGGTCCAAGTCACAGCCWCTCCGGGTACTGGTGACAGGTCCCTTCAGAGGTCCCTCCTGAGCCATGGTGAGCAGTGTTCACTGCCCAGCATCCAAATCCAAGCTCAGGAAATTGTAGATTTGGTGGCCATAGCAGAAAACATGGTTGCCAGCCTTGCTTTTAGGGTTCTTATAGCACTTTATGGCTAAACAACTATAAATGTTTAATAAGGTCCAACAGCGTATATTAATTTTGTATGTGATCTCTTTAATTCTTCAGAGAATCATTAGTCTGATAATTTCGCCTCTCTTTAGAATCAGTAGGAGATGATGAATTATTCATCTCAGTCTTCAATCAGTAACAGAGATCCYTCATCTAAGGAGCTTGAAGCAATCTCAATATTGAGTCAGGAAAGTGCACACTTCAGAGGAGCAATACCGGGAATTAAATCCCTGAAGATGCTCTTAATGTCCTTTTCTAGTAACTCATCCGGCCAGCCTGTCCTCTCAACTTTTGGTTGCAAAATTACTGTCACATCAGTGGTCACGTAGGACCTTGCTGTTTCCCTACCTGGTGAAAAATAGTATGGTGCCCTCAAGTAGGGCCGGGTCATTTTTGAGACAGAGCAGCAGCTCCTGGGTAAAATTTATCTCCTAAAACTTGATCCTAAAAGAGAGCTTTTAGACAGAGGGGAGGTTTTTCTGTTTGGCTGCTTTTTCTCTTTGGGTTTTTTTTTTTTTTTCAGAAAACTCACATGAGAGCAGCGAAAGTGGTGATAGCCAGAATTAGGGTATGTGGAGAGTCCCCCAGCACACACATCTGGGGAAGCACTGTTTCTCCTTGGAAAAAGTCTTGCCACTTCATAGTATGGTGTTTCCATAAAGACTTTTTTTGTAACATAGATGCCAAGAAATGAGTCCAACATGATGGACATAAAATAATGAAGCCGGGGAAGCATTTTTTGGGATCATGGTCCTTAGCAGATACTTAACAAAAAGTAGGAAACTTGACCTTCTCATTTGAAAAGTCCTTCTCATTTGTTGCTCAAGAGCATGGTGGATTTCACCTCTCTCTTGTGCAGTGAGTCCTTCTCCCTCATCTGTCTCTGCCTCATCAGCCTTTAGTAGGGTACTGTGATTGAATTCAGCAGCCGCTAGATGCCACTGTAGCTTTACAGCAGACAGAAGTTGTCACTAAACAGAATGAAAGTGTTTATATATTAAAAAAAAAAAAAAAATCAAGAATTTGGGCAACTCGCCAGGTGTTAAATTTAGAATTACTCATCGCAGTTGCTCTTGTCTCTCTGGAGTCACTCTCCTTCAATGTATAGACATTTGTGCACTGTGTACGTGATTAGAGGGAGCATGCAAGTTCCACTACCTTTTTTCTTTTTTAATTTTCTCTTGGTGCATAAGTTAACGTGAATTTTAGGAACTCGGTTGGGAGGTACTTCTGCAGGCTCAGCTCAGCACACAGAGTTTCTTTCAATGAGCTCTGTCTGTTCCGCCAAGCTCTTAACCATGCTATGGTTTTCCTCCCATGTGACGTCTCATCTGTCCAAAGTTGCCAGTAGTATTTGGAAACTCTTCCACAGCATCCAAATTAGGATCCGACCCAAGGCACTAGGGTAAAGGGAAGAATCCCTCTGCTATCTCTGGACTTCAATGCGGGCTTTCAGGAGCTTGTTGTTGCCTTTGCATGTCCTTGGGCAACTGTCTGCCTTTCAACATCTTCATGACCGGGGGTATGTAGGCACAGCAGGGATCTGCATCCCATCAGTGTTGTTCTCCCCATGTTTCTCTTAAAGAGCCCCAAATCTCCTTCTCCAGCAGATACCCAAGGCCAAGGTAAGTCTAATGCTGCCTTGATGTGCAAGATGGATCTTTAAGATGGCAGGGCACCTCAGGAGAGACTGACCTGCCTCGATGCTACTATGAAGGAAAGGCCAGGGGCTTTTAGTCCACCCAGGGCAGCTAAGAAGGGGGAGCTGGARAGAACTTGCAATTTCAGCCAAGAGCAAGAGTTTGGAGAGTGAAATAATTTCCAGTCCCTAAAAGAAAGGAGGATCCCCTAAGGTATGCCTACAGTTGAGACAGGAATGGTGGGAGATGGTGATATATTAAATGATGGGAATGGACCTCCGTCCATGGAGAACTCTGCAGCTGTGATGTGCACATCTGTTTCTCCAATGTAGCTTCCTTCGTCCCTTAAGGGATGGGGGTTGAGGCTAGAGAGTAAACTGGAGACTGAGGACATATTCCCGGAGAGGAAAGATCCTAAAAGGTCCGTTGTTAAAAGCTCCCCTCCCAGAAACCAATGGTACTCTAACTTGCACTGTTAGATGCTCCAGGGCCAGGCTGAGGAAGAACGTTGATTTGTGTTTCCTGGCTTGAATATCATACAGCAAGATCCACGGAAAGCCATTTTTACCTTTAATAGGTCTCCTGGGGGCTGGAGACCTAGCTCCCATGTCCACATCATGAACCCACCGCCAGCTTTGCCCCAGATTGCATAGCCCCTGCCCGGCAGAAAGCATGGGCAGAGTGGACAGGAGCAGAGTGCATGCGATTTCTTACTTTGCACTTCATGTGTGAGGCGTTGTGCTATAGAAACTTCTAGGGAAGAATTGGATGGAGAAAGGAAGCAAGAAAACACAGGTTTTGTACCTCTGGTCCCATGAGTAGACAAATGTGTGGCTGTCTACGGAGTTTCTAGGCTGTTGACCTTCTCTCTGCTTAAAGCTCATATGTGTCTTAGTCTTGTTTGCAGAGAAGGGGTATGGTTTTTGCTGTGACTTGCTATCCATCAGGAGTACACATCTTAGAAAGGAATTATGTTTTAAAAGTTGGGTCATGGGTTCCCTAGTCCTGAAAATCATTCTTGCTCTCCAAAATTAATCAGGCAGACATAGTTAAGGAAAAGGGAGAATTTCAGGTCTCTGAAAAATTGGAGGGGAAATTTCTCCTTCTTTTCGGAAGGAGGAAAGTGATTTCTCCCAGGATAATACAGCTGACCTCCTTCTAAATCAGTGAAAATAACATCAGGCTATTTTGGGGAAATCTCTTTTGGCCTGGCAAGGACACCTTTAGTTGAACGCTAGGTGAAATCAATAGCAAGATACCAGCTCTTCCCTCATCTTTTGGTTTTGGGATCTCTCTAGAGAAAGAGGTGCCAATAGTTAAAAGCCAGAACCAACAGTTACTGCTGCTGGTTTTAGGGGTGGAAGCTGAAATTGCTAGTGCTACATTATTTGGTTGTGAAGGCATGGCAGGTAACAGGCGGTTCTTCTCTTCCCGCCTCATCCCAACCTACCTTATCCTTTTAAAGTGAGCAGGACCATAGCTAGGTTACCCATGAGCTACCTGGTGACAAGTTCTTCCCACAGTAGGAGCAGCCCTAAATGGTTCATTGCCCCTTTTGCCCAATTAAACTCCTTATTTGGGTCCGTTCCTCCCTTGCTAGCTGTAGGCTCCAGCCGCTGCTTGCCTCCGAGATATTTTCTTTGGGATCACATAAGGAACAATTGATGTTCCTGTTGTTTAGCATTCAGCAGAGCAGACTCATGGAAAAATCAATGTTTTCCGAAGCAAAGGCTGTTATCTGAAGCCCCATGATAGCCTGGAGAGGAACAATTTCCCACTTTTTGCTCTGATGGATCCTGTGCACAAGGTACAAAGGCAYTGCTTCAGTAAAACGCGAGGAAAACCACAAACCTGTGTGTTTTCTGCTGCACATGAGTGCTGGATGTCATCAGAGTGCATGGACAAAACAGCTTCAGCATTACTGAGCAGTTGGTGAACCCATCCACATGACCCCCAATCGATGCTGGCACAGCAAAGTGTGCTCTTATTTACTGAGCATGGAATGACCTCTCTTGATAAAGATTAGGACAAGTAAGGACTGAGCCATTCACGTTGGTTTAAAAAGTTTTAATGATATTTCAAAGTCCAGTTAGTGCCCTTTGATTATTCTAGAATTACAAACTTGCTTCACAGAATTTAATCTCGGTTATAATTTCTTTGCAACAGATGATTAAGATGCCATTTTGAATTCATTTCACCTAAATGCATGGTGTGATTTTTTTAACTACACTTCATAGTGTTAAAACTCTATACAAACATTGTACTCTGCGTACAAAAATAAGTGCTTCATGCACAYGCTTTTTAATACTGTTTCTTGCCCTTTTCTTTGACATCTGTCCGAACTTTATATAAATAGCTGAAAAAAAAGCAGACTATAGTTACTGAATGTTGAAAGTGAGAAAAGTTTACTACTAAAGTAGTGATCGTGTCATTGTTGCTGCTAGAGAGGCAGAGAAGTGAGGATGGAATATGATTCATTGGCGGTTTTCTCAGACATGACTGAAAACACATAGAGCGAAGAGAAAATAGAGTTGAAATACCAGTAACACTCTTGCAACCCTGCCATCAGGGTTGTCATCAGGCTGTCAATTAACCTCTTGTTAACTGAGGTGTATTGAATAGCAACAAGAGAGGATAATAATACCTTTTGGCTCACCTGAAGCAGATAGGTAATAAATASAGAGAAACCTCCTTTAGAAGCAGTTGCAGATGTTCTATTTTTTATTTTATTAGAAATGTCTAAGTTTTATGCTCCAACTATCTTGGAAGGACCCTCTCCAAAGGAGTGACTGCGCACAATTGCAGTGCGTACCTTTGATCTCAAGGTCATTTCTGCCACCCATATGCCCACCAGAGAGCAGATTAGTTGAGGAAAATGGGTTGTGATGGGGCAAATACTTTGCAGGACTTTCTTTGAAAGCCCTTATCCCCAAGTATCTGTTCTCTAGGAGCCACCTTGTCTTGTAAAGCTCAAAGCAAGGCAAAGGAAAGGAGCTACAATGCCCAGCACAGGAGGATGATGCTGGCAAGAAACCTACACCACCATGTAGGTGAGGCAACCATGGGGTTTGTCCTTAGGGTAGACAAGGCCTCTGGTTTCAGCTGCRCTGTAGTAACACCAGCAGGAAATGGAAGAGAGCTCAAGCAGATCGTAGACAGGAAGGTACTCAAAATGGACAAGGAGGATATTAAAACTGATGGTGAATACCCTGATAGTGTCCATTTAAGTTTCTCATGCTCATACGGTTTAAGGACCATGTATTGGTCTAGGCAGAAAGAGAGAGAGAGAGATGTCATTATAAAGCTACAAAACACCTCCAACATATGTATCTAATAGTATCACAAACTGTACAGCTTATATGGTTTTGTTCCATTCCTACAAAAATCAAGTTAGGTAAGGTATGAGAATACTTGGTTGCTACTGGTTAACACCTTCTCATTGATCTTCTTTTTTTGTTTTGTCTTGTTGGTTTTTTTTTTCAGATTTTTTTTTTTTTGCAAAGCTTTTGGTACATGTGATAGAGCTCTACTTGCAATAGAAAAAAAATGGGAAAAAAAGTATCACAGTGTCACATTACCCCATGTAGACCTGCAAACAAATCTGGGGCCAGAGCTGTTCAAACTGACAGGCAATAGCATCTAACCACTGAGGGCAAGTGGCTCTTGTGACATGCTTGTGACATGCTTGGTGAAGATGCTTGGTTTTGCTGACAGAGGGAAAAGTAGACCTAAAATAATTTTGGGGAAGCAACAAATGGGGAGCTAGCTTCTCATTCATCTTACAGGCTGTGAAATCTCCTGGTTAGTAAATGTAAAGGGTGGSTGGTGGTAGTTTAAATCTGGACTAAGCAATTCATTTTTTTTTAAGCAACCCATAGGCATCAGACACTAGATATCTTCTGTATCTGTAGGGCCTGATTACACTGAGGCTAAYCTGATGGCTAGTGTATAAAGATAATTCCCTCCTGCTGTTAAGGAAAGGACATTTGAAGCATCCCAAAGGAATCCTCCACCAGCCAACACCAGCTACCAGCATCCAAAGCTCTTCAGAGCAAGAGGACCACTTACTAGTGATGTATGCCCCTCAGGGAGCTTTCCTGGTGGTGAGTTCTTGTGGGCTAATTAAATAATTAATTAAATAAGAACTGACTGTAATAAATAGTGATTTTCTGGTCCTCAGCCCTCATAGTCCTAAAGATTTTCCTGCTTTTGACTGAAAATTGCATGGGAGGGTAGAACACCCCATTCTGGGTGGATTGGTGACATACAGGTATAAAGGGATGTCCCAAAGTGAGAAGGAAAACTCTGCTTGMTTTCTACCTGGAAAAAAAAAAAAAAAGATTTCCATTCAAAAGTGTACAACAGAGAGAGCGGAGAGCTGGAGATTGCTAGGAACAGTGCTTCCCTCCCAGGCTCTCAAATCACGATCTGAATAGGACCTATTCTGTTTTCAGCATGGTTTGATGCTTGTAAACACACACACACACAGCGGTACATATATATATATACACATATATATATACACATATATATACCTGAGAACTACTTATCTTCTGGGATACTATTCTGCTTTCTAGCATGAATATCTGATTTTTACTTATTTTCTCTTAATTTTTTTCCTCTCCCTAATGTTCTGTTACAAAGCTAACAAGCTAAAAGAATAAAGCAGACTAAAATCTCATTTTAGAAGACAGATCAGCTRAAAAATCATGAGGATTTTTTCCCACCCATGCTCAATTTAAGGAGGCCATCAATGAAACACAATATTAAAACGCCCCGTAGCCATCACTGCGTGTAGCTACTGCGAAGGTGGGGTAGGCTTCGTATGCAGCGTAAGTGGCTAAATCTTGTCCCATTGTCATCGCTTGCTTGAGCTGGGTGGCCGTGACAGTCGCAGCTGCATTAGCAATGGTATATCCTACAGGAAGAAAGGCAGAAATACAGGTCAGTGGAAAGATRCCCAAAGGCCACCTGAGAGTCAGGTTTTGATAGCAAGACTTGTTGACAACAGGAATAACACATGGGATGATGGATTTGTTCATGGGTAGATGGGAATGACCTAATTTGATGGAATATCTCACAATAGGTATGCTTTTCCTCCCTGTTTCAGGTAGCAAAATTAACAGCTGCAACTGGAAAATTAATGCATTTTCTAACTGAATATATGTTAACTATGTTAATTAAAAATTCTTTCTGGAGCATTTTTCCTCAGTTTCGGRTTATCTCTGAACTAAGAGGGTGGTAATGCTGTTCTGCATGGTCTCTCTCACATGTGTCATGAGGAGGACAGGGAAATATAAGCAATACAGAGCAAAATCTGAGCAGATTTCATAGACAGTATGTTTGTGCAGCTGGGGAATATACACCTCTGACATCTGACATCTTGTACAACTCAAGTAGGTGCAATTCTGGACRGCCACATTGGGATAGAAATGCTTCCTATGCAACACGGGGGAGAAAATATAAAATGGTGTTTTTTCCCATCCGCTTTTAATGGAAAATGTGGTTTCAACACTTCAAAAATTTCCATGGGAAAATGTTAGCTTCATTGGTTTAAAATGAATCACTGGGAAAACAAGCATCGTTTGGGGCTGCCTTGTCTGAAAGCAGAGTAGAGGCTAGACCACAACATTTGGTTGTGAAAGACACAAGAACTGAGAGGAAGCCCAAATTTGGGAGGTGTAGCTGAGGTCTCCTTCAGCATTGCTGGTCCAAACTACATCTCCCAGCATCCAACATTGCTGACCGACCAGCTAGGTGTCCAAGCATCTGGACCTACTCAACATCAATCAGGTACAAGCTCCTTTCCTGGGCAAAAGGGAGATATGGGGCAACACAGACAGCACATTGCCTTTTTTATTTTTATTTTTTTTTGGCATTGTCACCATAGGAAAAATAGGAGAGATTTGCTATAACTTGACTGCAATTGCTCAAAGATCTCCTTCAGGTCCCAAAACTAAGATGCGTCTCTTCAAAATGAAATTGAGAAATTGGTGATTTAATGTGCAATATTTGACACTTTTGTAGCAGAAAGGAGGTGCAACCTGCGTATGGTCTGAAKTGTGCTGGATCTCAGCTAGCACCTCCCAAAGACCGGTGCGCGTGGCAGGCAGATCTATTTGCCTGCCGATCTATTTGCTGCGCTTCTAAGACCCATAAATAAGGGTAGATGAAAGCAAAAAGAGAGATGATAATGAAGCACTAAGTGGGGGCTGGATTCGATAGCGTCTCCGTTTGGTTTCCATGCCGCGGAAGCTAGCACAAGCCCAGACAAATTGATTTTTCTGTGGTTTTTGCGGACTTCTGCAGCAGGAAGCTGGATAGAWTTCTTTTCTCTTTTTTTTTTAATACATCCCTGAAACGCTCCAAACAACTCAGTAGTACTGACTAACGCATTCCTCATGTGCAGTTTGGCATAAATTGCTCCTGCTACATCAGAATAATCATCTTGCTGGAGAGCAAGGTGAATGTAACATCTGCAAACTGGATTTCTGCTTCTGGCTTCAGTTTTCCAGAGCTTCCCTAGCTGTTTTGGGTAACTAGCTGTTTTGGGAATTAATTTCTCAACTGGAAATAGAAGCCTTGAAAGGCAGATGGGAGAGAGGTTGGATCAGAATCTGAATATCACAGTTGTGTCACTGGTCAAAAGTTTCGGTAGGAAAAGACCTGAGGATGGCAGAGGATATCAAGGTGACCATGACTTGATCAGCTTGTGGTGAAGAAAGTCTGTACCATCCTGGACTTTTCTGGTTGGAGCAAAACCAGGAAGAGGAAGTTATTCCCTCCCTTGGCAATGAACAGCTCGTATCTGMTTCCAATGTCCAGTTTGGGCCCTCCACTTCAAGAAGCTTCTACAAACTGAAGACGAGTCCAGGGCAGGTATGTCCCTGGAGCAGGCTGTCAAGTGGTGGCAGACCTCCAATCTTGGGGACAGTCCAGACGAACCGGGACACAGCCTTGTGCAACCTGATGTAGGTGTGATGTTGGCCCTGCTCTGAGCTGGGGTTGGGTTTGAGACCCCAACAATGCCCCCAATCTGAGTTATTCTGTAAGTAAATCATAAGTGTACAGAGAAATTGTCATTATATAGACAATAAAGATACGGTGTCCAGAATTTATATCAGCCAAGTTAAAGGCATTCGGAGATGTACTCTCAGATGCAGCACGCACCCCATGCAGTGACCATTAACTGCTGAATTCTGGGCATATGGAAGAAATTCCGTAGAGAAACCCAAATTCCAGGAGATTATTGCTGTACAGACCTTCACATACCTGGAAAAGCGGGAGCTGTGGGAGGCACCTCTGTCCCTTCCGTGGGAATCCCCAGTGTCTGCAGGGTATATTCAGCTGCGTATGTCTTGGCTTCATCAATATATGCACTGAGCTTGGGAGGTGTGAAGGGATGTCTGTGGATAAAAGAATATAGGAATCTGTTTTCTTTCCTTTTTTTTATTTTTTCCTCTCCTTCAGTATTTTCCAGCAGCATCAGACACTGCACACCAAATGGAAATGTGAATTTTAACTGTGTTGAAGCATGAGCAAGAATCTACTCCTCATTACGGTCCAGTCTGTTTTATCAGCTCTGGCTCTCATTTCGGGCAAAACATCCTTCTTTTGGACCATGCTGCCAAGCTCCAAACTGCCTTCTGAGTCCAAAAAAAAAAAAAAAGCCTGATGGAGCCTGACTCTTTTGATAAACKACATAGTAGTTTATTTATCTACAGGTTAAACTACATAGTGTTTTACATCAGAAGTATTTGGGAAAATGTATGGATCTTAGCAGTTTGAACATACGTGTTCRTATTTTTTTTTCCTAAAAGAACTAGGATTGGTTTTGCCTTCCTGCTTGAAATTAAAAAAATCACCCCTTTGCCTGCTTGTTTCTGGCTTTATGCAGAGTTTTTGAACTATCAGTGAGAGAAAGCCGAGCATGGCAGGGCTTGCTGTGGGTGGTCTTTAACATATGGCTGTTCTTCCCTCTAATATCCTTAATAACTAAAAATAGGCACTTATGTGGCTGTATTTTCAGAGAGATCTTAGATGAAATGACCTTTAAAAAAGTATCCTAAAACCCACAAAGAGAAACATCCAACATTTACGTACATGGCAGGATTTTGGCTGGCAAGGGCAGGAATCGTGATTTTATATAGGAACAGCTGTCTTTGGTCTTGGCCAATTGCAGAATGCAGCTGGTAAACAGGCTGTCCCCAATTATTTTTCTGGCAGATTTCTTCTAAGATCTGGAAAGGCAGGGGGAAAAAAGGGGGATTTGCATTTGTTAATTGTCACACAGTCACTCTCTCACACTCTTCCTTCCCTCCAAAGGGTTTTCAGAAGTGTATAGGCAGCTTCCAACCTTCAGCTAAGCCAAAAAAAGTGGAAGTCCTGGTAATCAGGACCACTTTGAAATGTAAGATTCATCTAGACATCTCATTCCTTAAAATACCATTTAATGCCTGAAGGTAATTGTGACTCCAATGCCTATTTTATTCTGTTATCAGTAGGATTTGCTTTGAGTTCTCACAGACTCTGTGCACTACCTTTTAATGGGGTTAAAGTGCTGTGGTTGCATTCATCTGCGTTTTGATGCCTCTCTGACTTGGTGGAAGGTTGCCTATGAACAGTCCAAAACAATCTTTAAGAAAGGCCRTGTTTCTGTCCAACTAATTATACGGGCTTCAATAGGCAATTTTGTCATCTAGTTTGCAAGAGAAACACTGAACTGTTCTGCCCTCTTGCCTAAGAACAGCTTATTCAGTGCTAATTGGGAAAACATTGCCCGGAAATGCTTTTGCTTCATCTTCTTTTTTTTTTTTCTTTCTTTCCTTTTTTCTTTTTTTTTTTTTTTTAAACTCCCTGGGTAGCTGCTGTCCCTGACGAATCTGAATGTAGCTCGGCTTTCTCATATCTCCCTAGCAGCGATGGCTGGAGCAGCTATTTTTCCAAATAATTCCACCAAGCTTGACCTTGGAGAAGTCATTGAGAAGTTGTTGGGTTTTCCCCAAAATTCTTCACTCCAGGTGCTATAGCAAGTTACATAACAGTGGCATGGGCAAGCAAATTAGCATCCAGATGCCAGAGAAATGGAAAAAAAACCCTTTCATTATCTGTTGAAACTGAAACAGCCCAAAGCAATGTGTGGTGGCTAAGATGTTGGCTCAGATCATAGCCCTCAAAGGACACCTCCGTCAAAGGCCATCTCCAGACTGGCTCTGACTCTTCTTTGTAGCCTACTTTATTTAAATATTATTGCCTTACTACTTTTTTTCATTATATCTGCTGTTGTAACTGCATTATAAAGAGGTTGATTTTAAAATGTTATGTCAGCTTAAAAATCTTCAACAAGACAAATCTATTTATTAGCACTGAGGATCCTTGCTAGGCAAAGGGGACTGAATGAGGAGGGGTCCTTCAAAGATGTTGTTGATATGGTCTCGGGCTGGTGGCCAGGAGAGGCTGACCGAGTTAGTGGGTGTTAACAAGGTTGTCCTGTTAACGTAGTTGTCCTGTTATGCAGCTGGGCACAAAATGTGGTGAACCAGGCTGTGGCTGTTTGAGAACATTGCACATTGGACTTCTATCTCCTGTTTAGGGAGGGCAAAAGGTTCCATGTGCATTTTATATAACCCCATGGATTGTATCTAAAGTTTGGGAAAATGTCAAAAAAAAAAAAAAAAAAATCACCTGCCCTAAGGTGCTGCACCAGTACTGTTTCACCCTCAGGTTTTTGAAGCTTTGCARGGGAAGAAAAAGACAAGTTTCTACTTTTCAAGGGTGGTGGAAGGAAAAAATAGGGTATTTTTGTGAACATTTGGCMATTTTTGCAAACATACTATGGCAGTCTAAGTGTTAACGACAAGAGACGTAATTCTAACCGCAAGGTGAGGTTAACTATTAACGTTACTTCGGGTGACCCTGTGGGGGCTGAACTGCCAGTAGACCCATATCCTCAAAAATTTATTTTGTGCTTTTTTTTTTTGTTTTTCTTTATTTGTACTGCTTTGGAACTATTGAGCAGAGGTAGCAAAGCTCTGTGCACTGCCGTGCTAGACTCTGTTCAGGAAAACGAGTGCTTTTCTTTCTAGCAAAACCACTATTATTTCTGTTTCATACATGTTCCTCAGCAAAAACTTAAGTGATGCTCCCTATTTATCAGATCCATTTGGGATARTAATTTCTTTACTCCGCGATGCTTTTAAGGAGCAATAGTCCTAATTAAACAGACTGACTTCACATCCTTGAGGATGTGTGGAAACTGTGTTTTGAGGGTGAGTGGACACAGGTTGTTCTCTGGCTGGGCAGGTAGGTGTTTTAAGATACAACGAGGCAATTGTTTTTTTATTTTCCCACATCACTCAAGATTCATGAATGGATATACTCAGCAGTGCCAAATATAAGCAGCRGCTCTTTTCCTACAAGCCTCTTAGAAGAAGACTATGTCTGG
The DNA here is from genome assembly GCF_003342845.1 of Nothoprocta perdicaria. Lineage (NCBI taxonomy): Eukaryota > Metazoa > Chordata > Aves > Tinamiformes > Tinamidae > Nothoprocta > Nothoprocta perdicaria. The sequence continues at coordinate 451,985 of NW_020455489.1, read as the reverse complement.
CCAGAGTATTTAGTAGATTCTTCAAGAACGTACCTGAGGAGCAAGCTTGATCCCTTGGGGTTTTAAAGTGACGTGGTTCATCGGTGTGAGCTCCATTCCTGGCAAGAGGTCGTAGAGTTTATCCTCTCCCCTCTTTTCTCCTTTGACCTGGTATCCGCGCCCCAGGCCCGTGTAAGCCAGGTAGCCGCGACCTCCTAGTCCTCTAACTCCCGCAGCCCCTACAGGTACATTCATGTAAATTTCTAGGAATGTAAGAAGGCATTAAACCGAATCAAATCACCGGAAAAATTACCCTGATTCTCGCTGTAATGGAAAAGTTAGCCCTACTCGCTGATTTGAGGGGAAGAAGATGGGCAAGGAAGGTCAGCCACCTTGAGGTCACTATGCTCCCACGCATAATTTTGGTTTYCTGAGGAAATCGGAGTCCCAAAGCTTATGGGAACGAAGGTCATTTTGTTCATGTTACGTTTCCGCTTTAATTTTCAAGAGCTTGGAGCTCAAGGAGACCATGGAGCAAGGTAGGGGGTGGATTATCACATCTGCTACCTGAGGTAACCTCATTCATGCATGCAAAACCATGATGGGCAGGGAGGCAAATTTCTGCTCTCCAGTGTCCTCCTTTCTTTTGGAAGGAGTGAAAATCAGTTGACCTGGTCTTTATTAGCCCTCTTTGTTCGGGTGTGAGACAGGATTTGGAGTTTGCTGCAGGACCTGGCCGTGGGTTGGGGACAAAAATTGACTTTACAGCAGGCATCAGCTTTGGAAGGAAGCTTGGAGAGGGATTGCATTTTGCTAGCCCCCAAATTTACATCCACCCAAATTTAACTGTGGGGCACCTGAGTGTGAGAATACAATTTGGCTGTGGGTGCAGACACCCACGATCAAAGATCCCAGTAACTTGTAAAAATACTCCATACTTTCAATACATCGCTTGTTATTCCGTTAGTTACTCTGGAGAGAGAATGATTGGAAAGATTTTTGAGACAACTGCCCAGCTTGCTCCAGGGGTTTTGTTATTTTTCCATGTCATGCTTGGCAAGTTGCAAGATCTCTGCAGTTTTATAGGAAGGCCAAAATGCTAAATACTGTGGGTTTTTTTTGTCCCTCTCTTGCATGAATCCAGAGCTGAGGACAACAATGACCARCAGTAAGTTGCGTGATATCAAGTGGGCTTCACTGTTGACTTGAGACAGTAGTGGCTGGAGGGGTGGGAAGCAACTTTCATGTGCTGAAACCTTGGGAGCACCATCAAGCTCTTGTAACTTCCAGCAACAAGTCCCAGAAGGGTGTAGAGCACTGACAGCTGCTGGTTTTTAGTGATGGGAGACAATGTTTGCGTGACAACCCCCACCCTTAACAAAACACGAGAAAATAAAGATTACAATCATCCTCTGAAGAGGACTGTTGTCAGAAGAGGTGGCTGATGGTGCCATGCCTCAGCTGCTCCTTTTAAGAAAGCATTAGCACCTGCTGCAACATTATGGATGGACACACCGATAAAAGCGCGCGAGAGATTAGTTCACCCACTTTTGCCCTCATAAGGGGTGAGGAAGCAGTCACCTACAACCCAAGGAGGTTCATTTTGATACTGCCAAGACTAAAATTACCTCGAATGGATGGGGGTCGGATAATGCTCCTGTTGGCCAGCCCCTTGGCAGCAGAGAAATGAAGGTTGGGGATAGCTGCGTAGGCTTGGGGTGCGTAGAAGACGGGAGCACCGAGGTAAGTGGTGGCAGGGTCGTATACATGTCCAAAGGCATAGGTGTATTCTCCTTGCAGCATGGTGCCTCGTCCCCCGGTGCCTCGGGTGTACCTGATGTAGCTGTCTTTGTCGACAGGTTTGGCTAATGTCACTTCGATGGGGGACCCATCTAGCACCTTCACACCAGTTTGACAAGGACAGAAGACAAGAGAGAAGCACAAATGTTAGGAGGGCTCCCAAAATGCACGAGGATCATCCTACCAATGGAAAGAGCATCCCTTGGTAGTTTGCTAACCAGATGAAGAAAATCATCCTCAAAAAAGGCCAAAAACTACATCCACTCCCTGGGTGGAGATTTAACATGTTGAAAGCATCAGGATCTGAAACCAGCCAAGGAGAGCTTAGTTAACCTAGTTGGTCTTTGGAAAGACCTCACTTCCCTACAAAGCAGCCTAGAAATCTATTAGATCATATTATATATCATCTAGCAGTAGCACTAAAAATCGGGGCAGGACAAATACCTGTTTGGGCAAYGCTCTTGCCTTGTAGCTCTGTGAATTACATGTAATGCAAGGAACGCTAAATACAGCAACCTCCTCACAAGATCTGCATCTGGATTTGGAGCAGATGCTTTCAGCTGACCCCGTTCATCCCTGTTTACCATTCACATGCTTTCCCATAAGTGTTTTTGCTGGCAGACACCACACAAGTATGAGCGCACGTGAGCCAAGGGAACTCACAGGCCCACGTTTTCTGCTCCTTCTTTCAGGTTTGGGGGGTTGCTTTTCGAGTGGTGAACCGCTATCCTACTTGGGCAAAGCATTTAGCCAGTAGCCAGAAGCTAAAACCCAACAGTCTGCAAATACCACACCAGCTGAAAATTGAATTTGGGAATATAAAGCAGAGAATAGTGCCATCATCTCCAGGATGTTTTATAAGTATTAAGCCACCCAATGTTATTTCAGCAGCCTGCTGCATGTGGGCCCTGTGAGTCAGATCTATACTAGCTTTACCTTCCCATTCAAGGCTTTCATGGCTTCCACCGCGTCTTCTCTTTTATGGAAGTGCACGAAGGCATAGTCTCTAATTTTCTTTACTCTCTCCACTGCACCTACAGGAAAAATTGGAGTATTAGTTTGAAGGTGAGTCAGGCAGCAAAACCCTGCGCTAAAGCAGCAAACTGTGTTGTGTTGTGAGCCTTGGAGAGCAAAGGGCAAGAAGACAAATGCCCTCTTGCCTCTCTAGATGCATATATACATCATGGGAAAGGAAATACAGTAGTTGTAGGATTTTGAGTCAGACTGGAAATATTTAGGGGCTCTTCTTCACATCCATCTACTATAGCTTTCCTATTTCAACTCCTATTCTGCTTYGTGGAGCTGTGATACTGGGTGGCAATATGAGCAAGTAGAGTTGGGCTCCAAAATGACCATGTAAGCCTCTGTTCTCTGTGGTGATAAGCTCTGGACCCCAGCATTAATTTTCTTCTCTAGTATTTCACCTTTCCCACTCCTCTTGGCTGTGAAGCACATTGCTAACCACTGAGACTTCTAATGTCTTCAGACATATCCCTTAAAAATACGGGATTTAATACTTAAATCTTATACTTAAATTAAATAATTACTCTTTTATTGGCTTCTCTCCATCTTCACAGCTGAATAGGCAACTTATCCTATTGCTACAAAAAGTACATACCTAAGCAACTACCAAAGGAAAAAAATATATATTTGACATTAAAAGGGAGTCATTAGGAGCTGCAGGGTTGAAAATGAAGTCTATCCCAGCCTATAACCTGAACTTGAATGTCTTCAAAATGATCCTGCAATGGTAAGTAGCACTTTGTTTCCTAGTGGGATGGGAGGGAGGTATTCTAAGCCTCAAGTAATGGGAGTTAGGCGCCAATCTCTTGTTTACAAGTCAAGGCTTTAATGAACTCTCTGCGACTTAGAAGTCCCTCCCTGTGTTATTGATTCTTGCTCAGATCTCATTCCTGCACTCTCCTCTCATTTGTGCCTTACTAAAATAAAGCAATGTACTATACTCTCTCAGGTCATCTCCATGGAGAAACTACTTGTGTGGCATTGCTGGGAGGGATATTGTCCTCCCCAGATACATGTGGAGAGCACAACCTTCCTGCTCTTGGAGCAGAGCATGTACTAGCTAAGATTACAGGAGGCAGTTTTCATGGACTTGCCCATCTCTGATGCTCTCTTGGCCAGGGATGAGCATTAGACCAAGACCTCTAGGGAACCAAGGCAGCTTTTTTTTCTGCTGACCAAAGCAATAAGTGAATCTGCAGAAGTCATYTGAGGAGGGGAGAAGCAGCGCCAAATTTGGCACCTCTTTTAAAGGATGTCACTTCTTTGTGCTATAGATAGACACACGATGCAAAAATGGTGCTTCTACCAAGGTGCTTATGGAACTGGTGATTTGAAATCCAGTGTGGCAGTCATTCCATCATGGGCACCTCTAGATTTTAACTCTTACTTGGATMCTTTTTTTTGGTGGATGATTTCCTATTGTCAAAACAGGTTCTAAATTCACTGGATCACTGGATGCTTGAGGCAAAAACACAGCACAAAGGACAATGTAGATAATCAAGGGAGGACATGGATCATTTGAGATCTTTGCTGACACTTTTGATTGTAATCTCACTGTAACTTACATTGCATTTATTCTCTCAAAAGTTGCAGTGTGCATGTTTTTTAGAGCTGTTCCATTCTCCAAAGCATATGAGAGCTCTAAAAAATGCATAATAAACAAAGCTGTCTAGAAAAAAAAAAGCAAATAAAAAGAGAGAGATTGCAAATGCCAGYATGAGATTGAAGGCCTATGTCAGAAGTAAAACGATAAAGTGGCAAAAGGGGAAGTTGAAGATGACATATTTTGAAATCTTCCACTGTTGTGCTAGAAAACTTTTTTTCTTTTTTCTTTCTTTTTCTTCTTTTTTTTTTTTTTAGGAGCAAACCAAATAAATATTTCAAAAATTTCATATGGATTTTAAATGTATTTCTGGGGAAGGCAAACAGTTCAATGTTCAGGAGCAAAATTAAATAAAGGGGGAAGCAATTAATATAGTGGGATGCAATGTATTTAACTGACGGGTAAAATGTGATCACTGACAGACTGAGGGTTGCTACAAGTATCACGTGATAATGTTAGAGGGATAAAAAATAACTTAAAACGAATTCTCCAACAGATCTATTCATTGCAGCCTCYTGCAAAAGGAAAAAAAAAATAAGTATGGAGTAGAAATGAAAAGTTAGTGATAGAAAAATGAAGATCTGTAGGGTTTTTTAAAAAAAGCTAATTGAAAGAAGCTAATAGAAATGAGATGAAAGATGATTTCASTGTGCCAAGCATACGTTACTAATGCCAAACAGATGATGTGGCTTTTCTTGTGGCAAAAATGCATTATTTTTACTTAGTTGTTTTTGGTTGAATTTTCTAAAGACTGAGTGACTGAGAAGTGAAAACTCCTTTGAAAGCTAGTGGGATTTTTATTCCCTAACGAACCTATCTGCTTTCTGAAAATCTCACACTAAGTGCATGTAATATGACACAAGAGAATATTACTTTGTTCTGGATTAAATGATAAGTGTTTGTTATTCACATATTGACAGGAGAGCTTCTTTTTGGTAGAAAAAATGATAGAAGTTGATGGATAGATTAGATAAAAGCAAAATGTATAAAGAAAGAAAAAAGAAACAAACACCAAACAAACAAAAAACAAAAAGGTAGTATCTTCGTTTCTTTTGCTTGCTCATTTTATGGTGCTCACTTTTATTTTATTTTTCATTTTATTTTTTTATTTTATTTTTTTATTTTATTTTTCTTAGAATATGTTTGATAATATCTCTCTAAGGAAATTAAATTCTTATTGGGAACAAAATGAAGGCATTTGGAGAAAAGAAATGCCCAAATCAAGTGGCGGTTTCACAAGCTCTCTCTCTTTTTAAGAAAGGCACAAAATCCTAGGCCAGATTCTTTTTATGATAGAAGCCTCCTCATGCAGCATTTTGGAACTCTTCCAGACATCAATCAAAGGTTAGTAGTACTGCTAATTGGGAATTAAGCAGATACAGAGGGATGATGGGATGGGCATGTAGGATGGGAGCAATCACTTTAATCACAACTTTTGTGACGTTCCACTGAAACATTTTTAGGCAGAAAATTGTTATTTTTGTCTCTTCCATTTGGCACCTAGCCAATGAAGGAAGATTTCTGTATGCTATAGGAGTACTTCTTCTGGAGATACCTTGTTTGATGTTGTTGAATTCCTTTTCAATGGTCTCCTCAGTAGTTGATAGCATGAGGTTCCTCACGTAGAGAATCTTTACTGATGACATGGTGTCCTCATCCACCTCAACTTCTGGCTCTGCCCAGTCAACAGCGATTGGGTGTCCCCATAACTGGATCCTACCTTTAAAGGCAATGACATCATCAGTGTCAAACATACTCGGATTCTTTCTGCCTCTGCTCAAAGTCTATTTTGTATAGATTACAGGCAGCCTGTGATACTAGAGCAGCAGAATAGATTAGTTCTACGAAAGGGACCCAAAGAAAGCTTTGTTAATGTATTTCCAAAAGCCGATGGTCACATTTTAAGAGTGTCTCCAGCAGGTCGAGAGAGGTGATCATCCCCCTCTACAAAGCCCTGGTGAGGTCACATCTGGAGTATTGTGTCCAATTCTGGGCCACCCAGCACAAGAGGGATGTGGAGCTGCTGGAGAGAGTCCAGCGCAGGGCTACCAGGATGATCAGGGCCTGGAACATCTGCCCTAGGAGCAAAGGCTGAGAGAGCTGGGCCTGTTCAGCCTGGAGAAGAGGAGGCTGAGGGGGGACCTGATCAGTGTCTATAAATACCTCAAGGGAGGCAGCGAGGAGAAGGGGGCCGGCCTCGTTTCAGGCCAGCCCTATCCGCCTCCCTCCCTTGAAGTATTTATAGACACTGATGGAACTAGAGGAAATGTCCACAAACTGAAGCACCAAAAGTTTTGCAGGATCTTAAGGAAAAATTTCTTAACAGCGAGGGTGACAGAGCACTGGAACAGGTTGAGAAAGAGATTGTGGGGTCTCCTTGTCTGGAGATCTTTAAAACCTGCTTGGATGCAGCTCTGTGTCACATGCTGTAGGTGACCCTGTGTGTGCAGAGGGGTTGGACTAGATGATCTCTAAAGGTCCCTCCCAAACTTAAGGACTCTATGATTCCATGATTTCAATTTTGCTTGAGCTAATACCTTAGATGCCTGCATAAATGCAGCATCCATAAAGAAAAGAGAGAAAACATGACGTGATTCACAGGTATTTGCATTCCCTAGAGTGCTCTGTATAGGGGAATACTTTAATGAACCTAGTTCTTCTGTAAAAATCCCTGTAAACCTATCATTCCCTCAATAATGGGAAACAGAGCTAGCAGTTTCAGCCGGATGAAGTGAGGTAAAGATTTGTCTGTTTGGAGTTGTATAGTCCTACCTGGATAAAGATGCAATGGAAAGTAGGGAATAAGGGAAATAAAGTGTGATGAGGCATATCACGGGTGTCAGTTTGGAGGAAAAGCATATGGCCTCTGCATATGGTGGATTGAGCTGTTGAGGAGCAGGGAACAAAAATAATAAAGAAAAGTAGTTAAAAGTGATATTGTGGTCAGATTATCCTGCTGGGGTCAACAGTGGCTTGCTTGACTACATAGTCAATTATTCAATTAGGGAATTATTTCAGTGATTTTCAATGTGTGAAATGAAAACTGATTGCCACGAACTTGTCTCAAAGCTGGGCAAATCTCAGCAATGAGAGTAATAAGGAGGGTAGGGCAGAGGTATCTCCATCTAGTGATTTTTTTCCTCTTCTGTTTTCTCCAAATGTCAATGGTAACTGTGTCTTCCTGTTTTTTCTCCCTATCCCCTTTGACTCATCTTGGAGATAGATTTTCCTCACCCTTCCTTTCAAGAGCAGCTGAAGTCTGGTCGTCTACAGATACCTGGACACCTGAATTTTATGTGCTCCTGTTCTGCTTTTGCCCAGCATTATCAGTAGATAGATTTTTTTTCCTGGCTATTTTTATGAGCTTTGTAGATAGCACTCTGGAGGTGCAGCATGGACTGCTTCCTGTCTAAGAACCATACAAATTCAGCAAACTGTGTCCCGAGTTGCCCCTAAATTGGAAGTCTCGAGCATGTTGCACACATCTGCTCAGGGCTACATGTTCTTTCCCATCTGTCTCACTCATTGCTCAGGGTTTTAAGTTAACCCTCAGGGCTACCATTGTGAGTTGCAGTTGTGCCTACTCTGTTCCTTCATTCTTGCTGTGCAAGTCATGAACAAGTTATGCTGGGAAATGCTAAACTGATTAAAAATGCAGAAGTTGCAGAATAAAAGGAAAACCAGTCAACAAAATATCCTACAATGGCTAAACCTATTCAGATGCATATCAAGTATTAAAATCATGCCCTTTTGTGGCAATAAGTAAAAGACATTGAAAGGACTCATCATTTTTCAGGGACAGCCAGATAGAWAGAGTCAAAATACCTAGGTGAGATGATGCATAACGAGCAAATCTCAAAACTGAAGGTTGACCTGAGTTCTCGGGGGTACACGAGTAGAGCATAAGAAAGTACAAGAAAAATGGTGAAATGACTCCAAAGGTGCCTGACAGTGACTCTTTCATCTAATACCTATTAAACTTCTGCCACTTTGTAATGGCCCTTTAGCACCATCCCCCAGTGCTAAGTGACACAGACTCATTCTTTATATTATTTAAATCCTAATGCAATTCCTTTTTAGAAGTCTTCTTCCTACATGGAAAATATCACTTTCAGGAAAGTCCTTAGCTCATCCTTGAGACTGAATATGTTCTTAAATGCTTTCCTGAGTGATGCTCTCCAATTGGCTGTATAAAAGGCTATATTTTATTTATAACCCAGAATTTCCATAGGAAAATATAAGTCCTAGAATAGAATTGTACAAACATATAGAGCTAGATCCATCTCACTGTATTTTTAATAAATCCCTCCTCCTTAAAGTGTGTGGATAACGAGCATGGTCATAAATCAGGATATGGTCATAAATCAGCATGGTCATAAATCAGGTCATGGTCATAAATCAGGATCTACATGTCCACCAGGCAGGCTGGTGTATTGGTGTCCCTTCAAGCGTATTGCTAATGACTGAGAGAAAGCCCAGCACCGTTGCCTCCATAGGAACGTGATTCCTCTTGGAACTTCCATCACATCACAAGCGGTAAGTTTGTGGCCGGTAAGGTGAAGCTGTCCAAACCACCCCAGGTCTGCTCACTAACCTGGTAACAGTTTTCTCCTGGCCATAGCCGCTGCCCGATGGCTTTCATATTCCACAAAGGCAAAGCCCCGGTTTTTCGTCTTATCGGCCGCACTAGGGTACACGATGACGTCCACCACACCATCTGTGACTTTCTTCATTTCTGCCAAGATTTCCTCCCTCTTCTTTGTTTTGGGTATCCCCCCCACGAACAGACGGCAGTTGTCCACGCTGGCACAGACCCCAAGGAGACGCCCATTCCTGCATACAAACAACATTTCTGGTTGTTTGTCCTAAAAGCACAGGTTCAAACACAAGCCCTCCTACTCCAATGGTAAGCATTGGTTGGGACATACAGGTCATCCCTACAGCCCCTGATTCTAGCCACAGTTCCATACTCAGTAGTTTGGAATAACACAAYGATTGCACAGAGAGACAAGGAGTGATATTATTTTCAGTTTTGAGTGTCTAAATAAACTTCCTCTATGTAACATGGGAAATTATGGGGTGTATAACAAAACGGATTAATATACTATATTAAGTTAAAGTTGTTATGAAAGTGTTTGCCATGCTTACCTGATTTCATAATTATTGAGTTGCTTTATTGCATTTTTTGCCTCCTGTTTATTAGAGAAGGTTACAAAGGCGTAGCCCCTATTATTGCCATTAAAATCCATCATCATTCTCATTTCATAAATTTTGCCAATCTGSAAACAAAATGAAAAATTGTTCTAAAGTTTGTCAACAAGGTGGGAGATATTTAAACAAGACTGGGATCTTCCTTGACTGCTTGACACCAGGATGTCCGATCGCATTTATCTGAAACCACATCAGGGCTCAGAACCAAGAGGATGGTTTCTTGTAGGGGAGGTGGGGACTGCTGGGTGGATAATGGGAAGGGGCTGGAGGAGCTGTCACCAAACCAAATGTAGCTTTGTACCAGCTAACTGAGGAAAGAACTAAGGTTTCAGTAGTTTCAGTAGACTGTTTTCCCAGCCTGGGCCAAATCATCTCCAATTCAACCTGGAAATCTAGGGTTGATCATCAGTATCCTCTACAAAATGACTATCAGCCATAAAGACTTACTTTTTCACACAGTGGTATAAGTTCATCTTCAAAGAGGTCTCGGGGCAGTTTACCAATGAAGATCTCACATCCYCTTTCTGGTGGAGGGCCATCCCAACCAGGTGGTGGACCTCCATATTTTCTTTGTCCATTTTCCTATTGCAAAGAAAAATAAAAGGATGGCTTAAAATATGCATATTTTAAATGTGGATGAAATCTTCTCCTGGGTAGGGAATTCCAGCTTTTGTCCAACTTGACATGACATATTAGACACACACCATTACCAGGGTGCTACGARGCAAGCACTCTCTTTTCCCATAAGGAATAACGTTCTACAAATTCAAAATAGATGATACCGTGTGTGGTGTACAGCGTGCCCCATTGATGTATCTATGCTGAAAAAAACTCAATATCCCTTTCTGTAGGACTGGCAATGCACTGAAAAAGGTGTTGATTTCTAACTAGAAAAGTTTCACTAAGGAACATGCCTCTGTGAATTAGAAGGGAGGGATGTTGTTTCAGCAACCTTATTGTTACTTCATATATCCAAGACGGAGGTAGCCAAATATCTCCTTGAAAAAATAGAGGTGGTCTTGGCTATGGAAAGTGAACCATTGTGGAATGTGAATGAGTTTGAGAATGAGTAACATGGCAAAATGTACAAACTGATTCTTCATCCAACACTGATTATCAATGATATGTCTCACGTGCTAGTAATTGACAAAGATCTTCCTTCTGTATAGACCAAAGAAAAGATACTGGAAGAATCATGCTTGAAATTAGGAAGGCTTTGTATAGGGAGAAGCATCAGGATTTCAGACAGAGCTAATACAGAGAAAACATTCAGGATGCAGGTTGCAAAGGAAGAAATTAGGAAAGAGATGTGGACAGAAGACTGGCCAGGGAGCCTGAGACATCAATGTGATCAAGTGATGCTGGAAAAGAGAGAAGATGTCTCACCACACATGTAAATGGTTTTTTCAGCAGCAATTGGGCTTGGCAAAGAGGAAGCAATACCTGGCCCAAAGCCTGGTAAGGACTTAGGCCTGGGGATCAGCACGGATAGATGGTGCAGGTGAAAAAGTGATAGAGCTAGGCTGACCTGAGATGAGTGTCTAAGTGACTTAAGCCTATAGCACAGGCAAAACCTTGCAGGAAACTAAGATTAAAGCAAGAGAACATTCAATTTTCTTAAGCCTACATTTGGCCCTCAGTTATATATGCTTTCAGTGCATGTTAGAATCATGGATGGTGTGATGATTTTCTGGCTGCCCCAGGAATTGCCCCCATGTCTTTTGATCCACCTGATAGATGAAGACCAAAGGTCATCATTGTGTCACATGTTCCAGTCAGTTGTGATCTTCATTGGCACGTCAGGTAGCAGAAGTAGCAGGTTATTGAAAAAAATGCTGACTGCACATTAAACAGGTGGAAAGGAGCTAGGGAGATTTATCATCCCACTTGTAAACCAAGTGAGAGAAAATCCATCTTTTTTTCCATCCTGTCAATGTATGTTGGATCTAGTGTGTGCAAAGACTCAGCAAAAAATAAAAGCCTTCTTTCTATCTTCAGTGGCTTCATATGGGGCCTGAAGACAGCATCTACACAGTCTGGTTGTCACAATCTGACTAGGGACGGAAGGAGGATCAGCATCATTCTCTTTGCCAAGACAAGCAACCCYGGTACACATTAAGCAAGGAGATGTTTGGTTCGATGATAAGTAGGCTGGAAAAATAAAACGCATGAAGAGATGGAAAATAGAAGTGAAGAGGAAAAAAGAGAAAAAGGTAAATGGGAAAGAAAGGGAAAAGGGTGGGGGAAAGACAATTGTGGGAAAATCTGTGACTGAAAATGAGCTACTGCCAGTTGTAGATATCACTGAAAAACATAAGAAAAAGAATAGTCCAGCTTTTTATCTTCTTCTTTATCTATCTCTTCCCAGCATAAGACCAAGAGAAACGACATCAACTCCTGTGTAAAGAATGGCAGAAAGGGTCTCAAAGGCTACAAACCCAGTCAATAGCCGATTTCTGTAAGTTTAAGGATTGCTTCAAAATTCTTTTTCCCCTGCCCCAAGACTCAGTTTTTTGCTTTGGGCTATTGTGCCCTCTAGTGCCACATAAAAAAAAAAAAAAGAACCAAAAAACAAAAAAACCCAACCAAGGCGAAGTTCAAGGCCTTCCTAAAATTCACTGTTTTCAATCACTTCAATCACTGCTGCTTCGAGAACTGGTCATACTGTTGCTCAGTGATTTTGAAAAACTAACTTGTTTTGGCTGTGCTTAACTAAGAAAGACCTGCTTAGCTGGGCTGGAGGGATCTTCCTCTTCTACATATGCCCTGATCAGACAAGACTTTCTCCTCAGAGACCGTGAGGACCAGCCTAGGAGCAAACTTCTGTCTGTTGGGCAGGTAATGTACCTMTCTCGCATGGATTGGTTGTGTTTGCAGGATGAAATGCAGACCTGGTGATAATGCATCAAGCTTCTTACGGCCAGTGCTGGACCTAAGCTTATCATAAAGCCCAAAGTGGTTAATGAACTTTCTCCACTACTCTACTGCCACAGTCACAACTTACACATAGCGATCCCAACCCTTCCCAAGATTAAGCTGTGCTCAATTTTCATTCCTACTTATCACAACGACATTGACCAAAGGATTCCTGGAGGAATACCCTCTGCTTTATAAAAGACAGCGTGTATAAAACATTCTTATGCTATATATACAGTGGAGAGAAAGATAAGAGAATCGGTGAGAAGCAAAGCTTCACACTTAGAGATGATGCAATGTATTGATTTAAGAAGAAACCAGGCGCTGTATGAAAGGAAAATAAAAAGGATGTGACTCTGAGTTCCTACCTGGATCAAATTATATCCCGTTCGCTGAATTAATGCACGGAGGGCGGCTTCTTTCTGTGTGCCGGTCAATCCATCCCCGGATTTGTGATTTGATTCCATTGTGAGTGATTATCAGCAAAAAATCAGGTTAATTAGGGGTGCTCACTGCAATTAGATTTAAGATAAATTAAATAAATTAATACAGCTAGGAGGAGAAAGTCCACCCTCCTGAGAAAGTTAACTGGATCATTTTTCCTAAATCAGTAATTCTGAGATTAAAAAAAAAAAAACATAAAAATAAACAGACTGTGGAGAAGTATTATTCCTCTCTTACATGCTGCATGAAAATAAATAGCATTTAAGCCTCCAGTTCAATTTTGGATAGTATTCTAGTGTGACACAGGGGAATATTGCAACCAATTTGTGCTTGTGTCCGCAAGATGCACGCAAGATACTTAACCCTGCACCAGCTACGTGAGGATGGAGTCCTCTATGCCATGGCATCCAGCTKCTGCTGGGTAGCAAATCTGACATGGGCCACAAAGGGCACTTTAGAAGAGTTTTGGTCTTCGTTTCCAAAAACCAAGAATTTTGTTCCAAAACCAAGAGTGGGAAAACGTCAGATCTGTACCTATAGTCAGGGTCAGCATATCCTTTGGTTCAGATCTTTCAATTCAGAGCTGTAGTTTTAAGTCATATTAAATTAGAGAACTTYTGCTTTTGGCTTGAGGAAAATGTAAAGGCAAAATTAGAATCTCAACTGGACTGCACACACCATTTTTGCTGCAGGCTGAGGTTTTTCTTCGTGCATGCAAGTAGCATTTGCATAAGTACATATAGAAGTAGGTCTGCAGGTGAAAAAAGATGAGCTTGAGGACTTGTGAAACCCTTACTGGCTGGTGTTGATTACCACCAAGAGCAAAACTTTTTCGGTAGTCTGAGAGCTGCTGCCCACTTCATCTATGAACTCAGACCCTGCCATGCCGGGTTCTAGAGGCTGCAACAAAAATATTGGGAAATTCAGGCAACCCTATAACGCCATATAGTATTCATTGCTGAGTTGGTGGCATTTCTCTGATTTCTTCTTTTGTTGTGTTCCCAGGTTCTCCGATGATATTAATTGCTATCAATGTGCACGGACTGAGAGGTGAATTGATCCATGCAATAGGTTTCTCCCATCTCTCACTGCAAAATGCATGTTTTCTGCCACTGCTGGAGCCTGATCACTGTTTTGGCTTGTTTTTTTCATAGCATCTGACATATGTTGAAGCAAGTTTGATTTTTTTCTTTTCATATTCTTTGAATTAAGATTCATCTGGCTTAGTTTAACATCTAGGAAATGTGGAGTCAAGCCATGAGGCAATATCTCATGTGCTTTGCAACAGAGGAGACCAAGAGGTTGCTCCCTGCTTGGCACACATCCTGCTGGTGACCCAGCTGTGTGGTTTTCTTCTGCAGCTCCGAGGTCAGCAGTGGAGCCCCGTTGACTTGAGGAAGGCTGGAAAGAGCTTTGGTCAGGGCAAGCCAAGGTCCTGCAGTCTGGCTCATCACTCAGGTTCCATGCAATATGGGGCAGGATTAGCAAGCTGACATGGAAAATCCTTGGACTTGGATTTTTCCCAGGATAATTTAAAAAGGAAAGAATTAAAAAGCTTAAAAGTGCATGTTGTCTGCATTTGCTCCAAATATACTGATGAGGGATTGCTCAAAGACAACAATTAAAACCAAAATTGGCTTTGGATCCTTTGGCTACTTCTGACAACTTTCCAATCAAGAAAACCTCTCGGAAGACATAATTTTGGCTGCTGAACCACATAAACAAAGGACAGAAATAGGCTGAAGGCTGTGTGTGCTGAGAGGTGCTTCACATTCACGCATCTGCAGCAAGTCCCTGGGGCTGCAAGCAAGTGGCTTTGTGTGRGATGGAGCTTGGCCAGCAAGGAGATGTAAGAGGTGCAAGGAGAAGGGCTCAGCAAAGAGGAAATCTTGGATCTCTTAACGGTGAGGGGCAAAACTTGACCCTTTACCGCAGTTTACCCCAGTTTACTTCTGCTGTGTCCTAAATTAATTGATGACRTGGGAGACTGCATTGCACTATGTGGGTCTCTGCAGGCTTGCATGGGACTAGTGCTTTGATCCAGGCTCAATACAGAGCGCAAGCAGAGACATGTCCCCAACCATCAGGTCTACCCATGTGGCATTCTTGTGCCCAAACGGGTTTCCATAGCAGCTGAGATTTTCAGGTTGCAGCCTGTCCTGAGCAGTGACCTAGATAGAAAGCTGTTTTATGCCTTGCTTTCTGATGAGGCGGACGGCTTAGCAAGCTCCTTTGAATATATTTGCATGTGGCACTGTAAATGCCACATGCCTCCTCCGGGGAGGAACRGCATGTGTGCCTTGAATGCAGGCATGCTATAAGCCGCGTTATTTCCAGCTAATGTTTTGGATGAGGAGAGCAATTCGTGTTGAACTGAGAGCACAAATCTGTGAGGGCAAGGAGTAGATCCGGAACAATTTATTTTTTTTTCCCAAATGGATGCATTTGTGGGAGAATTGATATCACTCTTCAGCTTCTCCTGAAGATAAGACCAGATGACCTGTGCTGGTCTCTCTTTTTATAAGAGTCCTGTAGATTTGAAGCTGTTTTGGGCCAAAATGTCTAAAAGCCTGCAGACATCTCTGAAGAAGCTACATTCAAGCGAGCAGCTAGAAACAACAGARCAAGCACGTTCAAGGTTGTGCAAGGTATTTTTCAGAGTCAACATGAAACCCATCTTTGAAGCTGGTCAAAACACATCTGGACATGGTCCTGGGCAATGTGCTCTAGGTGACCCTGCTTGAGCGGGAGGTTGGACTATGATGTCCAGAGATCCCTTCCAACCTCAGCCCTCCTTTGCTTCTGTAAACTGAGCCTGCAGGCAGCAGGCTGCAGGCTACCAAGCGCTGAGGCCACCTAACACGTTGCTCATGTTCCAAATCAAATGATACGAAGCCATCAGAGGACACCTAGCTGGGGAGCCAAATAAACGGTCACCTTTCTGCGACAAGAAGGGCTAGACAATTGTGAGACAAGCAATGTCTCACACCGCTTTCTCCCCCCTCCCACCACCGACACCGCCTCCAAATTTCAGCTGGCCTTGGTAAACCGGTGAATGAGTAACAGAAATTCCCTGCGTGCCTGGGGGTTTTCTGGCAGCCCAACCTCCCCTAGAGAGCTGCCTGCTCTCCTCTCCACCTGGTTCCACTCCTTGGACTAGGTGGTCCAACCTACCTTCCGTGACCTGATGAAGTCTAAACATCTTCTAAACATCTTCTATTTCCCACCTCACTCCTGCATGTGGTAGATCCGCACATCGACCAGGACATGAGGCCCCTTCCAGAGTGCAGATCACAAGCTGTGGTGGGAGATTAATATCCTAGACTCAGGGATTTCATCCTATCCTTCCTCTGCTCAATAGACTCAGTCCTCATGCTGGTGTCTGTGTTATTTTTTTTTTTTTTTGCAAGAATAACAGGAAAACTGCTGCCACGGGACCTGGTGAAGCATGATTACTTTCTCTTCTCCTTCTTTGTTCCCTCAAGCCATTAATCAATTAACTGATACCTACTGACAAGGGAAGAGGGGGAAACCTCCCCATCTGTACCTGCTGCTGGAAAGTGCTAACAACTGCTGCAAGTTAAGGCAGCTTTTTTTTTTTTTTTTTTTTAAAGCCCTATCTAAAACCCAGATAGCTTGTTTGTGGTGATGGGTCTGTAATCCAGGTGTTCTCAGGGGCTTACTCCTGGGGCTGCTTGCTGTTAATAATGAGCTGAATGATTTAAAAAAATAGTATTTTATTTAGAAGCTTATGTTGAAGCTGGAATCTCTAGAGATGCTAACTAYATGGGTGCATTGTCTAAATTTAGTTCTTTTTATGACTGAGTTTGAAGCAATGCTGATCATGGATGCAGCACCRAGAACACTGTGCTCTCCCAAAGGGAAGTATTATTTTCATTTTAAAGAATAATATTATTTAATTGGAATATTGTTTAATCTCTTCACTGCATTTTTCCAGGCTAACCCTGATGCTCCCCAGCTGCTTTGGTGCTCTAATCTGCCTGTTTGTGAGGGTCTGGGGAAAAAAAACAGTTATGATCTCTGCAAAGGAGATAACAAAGTGATGTTTAGCCCATGTAGATCACTCCAATCACCCGTTTGGGTGAGTCGCTTGGACACACTGAAGGAAGGAAATAGTCCCCCCTCTGCTGATGCAGCTGCTCTGGGTGAAGAACAACCTTCAAGAAGACTGAATAACTCTACTCACCCTTTACTCTTAATAAATCAAAGAGATCATTTTTCTGTAAGTTTCTCAGATTTGGGATGCGTTCTTTCTTTCTCTTTCTTTTCTCTTTTTCTTTCTTTTTTTTTTTCTTTTTATTTTTTCTCTTCCCTTCCCTCTTACAATTCATATTTTCTCCTCTTAAACAGGGACTTCTCCAGGTTTTCCAGCTCCTTCCTGCGCACTGGGAGATATGCCAACACCTTCTCTAGAATGCTGCTCTTTGCACGAGTGAGAAAGACATGCTACAGGACGGGGTCCGTTTTAGCAGCTCCAGGAGAGAACACAGTTTCTCTGCCTCCTACTTGCATCTCTCTCTTTTTTCTTTCTCATYTTTCTTTTTTCTTCCCTCCATTTTGCAGGTTTCCCCATAAAACTGGAGACAGGTATTGAAGAGGGGTGCACATGCCCGGAGCGATTGCCTCTGTTGTGTCAAACCAACCTGTGGCATTGTGTCAACCCAGGAGCCTTTTGCAGATGATTTCAGGGGAGGGAAAGCACCACAGAGCAGCCTTGCGCTTTAGGAAGCACATCCAGACCCAACTGCCACAAGGTAAATGCCACCTCCCCTTGCCCCCTCCCATGAGTGAAGAGAAAAGCAAGAAAAGCAGCCCGGCGACACTGTACCTGAGCAATTTTGGGAGGGAAAGGGACTGGGGGAAGATCCCGTGAAACTTCTCCTTGATTCTGGAGTCCCGGCGACGTGTCGCTCAGGTTATTCTCTAATCGTCATATCAAACTCCAAAGGTTCAGCAGCCCCAGGTTGGTTTACAGTCCCTTTGAGTTAAACGTTAACCTGCTCTATCTCCTGGCTCCCTGCAGGCCTTTGACCAGATAGCTGGGTCACCGCAGTGCAGACGCTACCTACACAAGCTGATTTTTTTGGGGGGAGGGAGGGAAAATAAATACAAAGGACCTAAATCAGGTCGCTGCTTGAAGGCTACCACTGAAACTGGTTATTTGTTGCAGCGCCCAACACCTCTTTGGGTAATCTTTGTTGGTTCTGCTCTGTTAATAGGTGCCTGGCAGAGGTCTTAGGGGAAGGAATACAGCCTGGCTTCAGTATTAATTTTTAGCTTTCCTAAGGAAGGCCAAAAGTGCTTCTTTCTGGCCCATCTCCTAACRATGCATCTCTTTCATCACTGCCTTCGATCTCCGTAACCCACAAACTCTAAGTGTTGACTTGGTTGAAGTCAAGATCTTTTTATAAAGACTGCAGTTGCTCCTCCCAGGCACGGCCATGCTGCTCAGATCCCCCAGTGGCTGATGCCCCTTTTTGGCCAAGGGCCATTGCAAAATGGAGACTTGATTGAACGTCGTTCCTCCACAGATCTGCAATGGGAAGTTTTGGACTCCCTGAGCAATCCCCTCCTCTCTCTTCCCCGCCAAGTGATCACCTCTGATGAGCACCATCAAGCAACCAAGGAGGAGCACGGAGACTCTCCCGCAGGATATATATTGATTAGTTGTACTCTCCAAACACCACAGACTCCTGAACAAAGATGAAACTAAGGCCCCTCACTGCTTGCTCCTGCTTCTCTGAAAGCGAACCTGTCAGAGCAGAGATCGACCAAAACTCTGCAGCACGTAAGAGCACCATCTGCTTTGCCTGGTCCCAGCAGCCACGRAGCCAGGCGACAGCCTCGCTTTTAGTGCAGATTCAATTTTGCTCTGTGCTGTGTCACAGAGCTGGAACAGACAGTGCTCCAGATCGACCGAGCAGATATCGAATCCGCTTGACTGTAGCGTACAAAGCCAACACTGAGGGAGTTTGTTTTCCCTGGAGGAGTTCTCAAATAAATGTGACAGCCATGAGTCTCCCGCTATGAGTGGCTTCYAGGTGAGGCAACTTGTCCAGCCACTGTGGTCATCTAGGCCTCGTACCCTGCCCACCTCTACTGATGCTACTACTGATGGTAAWTAAATGGGTACTGGAGTTATTAGACCACAGCTTTCAAGTTTAATATCCCAATGTAAGGATCTGTCCCTGCAAGCACATCCTGCTCTATCTCTTGTCTTGTTGTCAGATTGCAACCGTGTTACAACCTGGAGTAACGAGCCAGATTTAGTCAGTCCTGAAGACATTCCCCAAGGCGTAGACTTTGCCTGCATTGTTACTGCACTGCGTTTAAAAGAGTCTCGGCTCGTTTCAAGACATCTTCAATGAATTGCTTACAGTTAGCTGTTGCTGATGCTTCAGAACAGGAAAAGTACTATATCATTGTGTGCTTAACTTAGTTATTTGTGTGCAGTGGCTGATTAAGAGAAGGCCTTGCTCAATGGAAGCTGCCTCTCATTCTGTGCTCAGCCCAACGGCTGTGCCGATATGACTGATGTCATGTAGCACTGTTGAATTTACCTGTTTTTTGTCCCCCGAACTAAATTAATGTCAATAAATAATTGATATATTATGGGACTGATATATTAAAATACATCAAAAAAAAAAAAAAAAAAAAAAAAAGAAATGAGGGCAAACTAAAGCCAACTGAAATGATATCTCAATTTGGGAGCTGGGCAATTCTATCTCAGCCTACACACTTGGATGTGAAGATGCACATCGTGGTTGTATTCAGTGCATAACGAAGTGGCTGCTGCTGTTTGAGGCTGTTTGCAGGTGGACAGGGATTGTGCCCTGTTGTGGATATTGCATAAAAATAAAAGGAKATTGCTCCCAAGAAGAGTGCGTGTTATCCACTCGTGGAAAAAAGTGAGAAGATCCAAAATAATTTTGTGAGTCAGTAGTGTTGCTGCCCTGAGACAGAGAAGAAGACCCATCCACATGTGACCGTAGATAAAATGAAGTCATGAAAAGGTCTCGTGCCAGGGAAGAGTGGAATAAGCTGCTGGAGAGAGCACTATGATTTGTTASCTGAGAGCAGGTTCCCGATGAGCCTGATGGTACATGAACGTGACTGGGAAATGYAGTATGTATATACAGGTCTGTCTGTGAGCACAGTGGGAGAAATCTGATGCCTGCCAAAAGCAAACAGTCTCTTTACAGACTTGGAATTGCTGCACTGGAAAGGTATTTTTCTGTCTGTCTGTCTCTATTTCTCTCATGACAGGGTCATCTAACGCAAGAAATATCACCCAGCCATGCATAGCTGGCACTGCTGCGGTAAAGCCATCTGCTCAATCGGTGAAATGCATAGACAGGTTGTGCTATATGTGTAAATAGAAAAGTTTGGGGCCCCAGGCTGATTGCTGAGCTGGTGTATACCAGGGAAATGCCACAGAGAATGGCTTTCCATGGCAGGGAAAGCTGGAACTGGCCCCATGATCTGTCCTTGAGGGTACTTCCTTCCGTTTTCAGACAGTTCAGTAAATCTGTGGTTATTTTTAAGCTAGAACAGTGCAAGGGGAATGGTGGGACTTGGCTCAAGGAGTCTAATGTTAACTCCTTCAGGAAATGGCAAAATCATCCAGTCATTTGGGGCGCAGAAAGTAAATCGACTACATGTCCTAAGCCTCCACATCACCCATASACCGTTTTGTTTGCGTGGGTGTGTTGGGAAGGTCTACAGCCCAAAGCTACAGGCTGTACTCACAGCTTTTTTTGTGGGTGTTTGCTCCCCTTTCAGGGGTACCCTATCTAGCATAGCATGTGGAAAGGGTTTCTTTACACTGTTTTGGAGCAAAAAAATTTGTTGCTCTTCCACAACTCTACCCTGCACAGGTAGGGAAGGTACAGTAACATGTACGTGTATGGGAGGAACCATAATAAGGCATCCAACTGCCAAAGGAATGGTGCTCTGCCCAGGACATAGTGGCTATTGCCCCCTTGGTATCCACTTGCTTGCTGCTCCCTCTCTTCTTCAGTCTCCTGGTCAGGCAGCCTGAGGTTCTGCATATCCGCCTGCTTGAAGATTTTGGCGTGAATCATTTCTAATTTTGTCAGTAAACAATGTTTGCATGAGGGCCCAAAAGCCCAAATGCCAGACCAATGGTAACAACCAATCTGCTCAGCACTCCAAGACGGATGCAGTGTTTCTTGACATGACAGCAGAAAATATCTTGCTAATTCACTTATATCCAAGACTCTGGTGGGCTCTCTGGACTGAGCTACAAGGCTGAGAATTAGAAGAGCAGCTTTAAAGAAATTTCTAAAGAGGGCTCCAGGGGCATCGTCTGTTTGACTGGGTTCATTCATGGCAAATGTTGATCATGGCAATGAATAAGCTGCCTCCGTGCCCACCCATGAAGGTTTGTATCAGTATATTCCTTCGCTTGGGCAACTTCTGACAAAGGGATTCCACTAGAAGAACAAACACAGCTTTAAAGGGATAAAGATAATACTCAAATATTCACGGTAATTCTGGTGCAGTCCCTTCTTGATGGCTGGACTTTGAGAGCTGTGGGTCTTGATCTATGCTTTTGGTACATGGAGCTTTGAATATTGGCTGAGACTTAYGATTTCCTGATTTCCCTTCTTAAATTTGGGTAATAGATGTCAAARATTGCCCAGTAGCACAATTATTCCTCTGTTTATGAGTGCAGGTCTCCCCTTGGTGCTTCCGAAATGCTCATCTTGACACCAAATCAGTAATTAAAATGTGTCACACAGCCTAATATATCCTGCAGCTCTCCCTTTTGGCTCCACAAAGGTTGCTCTCAGGGAATGAATGTAGTGTTGGAGTCTGAGACCTATTTTTTTTGAGGAAATCATTGGCAATTGAAAGTCCTGARCAGCTAACAAGGATGACTATCTAATCTAAAGGTAGATACTGCTTCCGCAAGCCTGTATCATAATGTGCAGGATGTGTGCTCCAGGGAGAGCAAAAGATGTTGCTCTTATAATATGTGGCTTTACATTTTTCCAAGGGTTAAATGGACCRTGTGTTCAGTAGGACATGCGCGGGGGTGGGTTAGATATGTGTGTGTTTAAAATYAGCAGATTACAGACTGTATTAAACATCATTATAACTCCTTATAGCTATATAAACATCACTGCACTMCTTTCCCCAGACTAAAATCTACATAGCATAATGGCACTTCAGTCTCTAATTATAAACAATTAGATCCAAGTCTTAATGACTTCCAAAACAGAACCTGCATTTCAGCAGCCTGCAACACACCTGGCGTGATTGCTTCTACCCTGAAAGATGGTTTACATTGGAAACAAGAAACAAAATTATCTGCCTATATAAATATGCATATAAAAATTGATCCCAGTTGGTGTCAGATGAAAAACCAATTTGTAGATTGTTAAGACATTGTAAGCTTTTGGTTTTCTGCTGAGGTAAAATCAAGAAGGGTCTTGCTAAAACACCTCCTTGTTCACCCAAAGTGACGTAGCTCATGGCATTTGTGTTGGGTACTGGAGACTTGGGATTGAATCTTTCTTCAAAAAGTGGCTTAAAAGGGATTTGTCTCCAGGCTCCTGCTTTGCCACTTGTCCATCRTCATTCTGGCTGACACATTTTGGGGTTTCGACTGTGCCGCAGAGATAAGTTATCGAAATTGTGCATGTGTATGGCTTCAAGATAGAGTGATGGTAATAAGATCTCTTTGGTTTATGATATTTTTGACGTGAGCTCCTTTTGTGCAACTACATGGCTTGAATGTAAATTAACATTCAATGTTGACATTGTTGATGCTACTCTAGTCCATAAGTGCTTTCCTCATATTGCGATGTCTCCTGTAATATGGCATGTTTGCCTGTTGTGATTACATTTTTCTACAGTGTTGTGGGTTTTATGCAAACACTACTGATGGGGATCATGAGAAAAGTATCAGTAACGTTACTACAATAGCCTCCTTTTTCCCTGATGTGATGTTAGTTTGAGTAATCATAATACTAAAGCCAAGTGTTACACACTCATGTTCAGGCAACTACATACTGTTGAGGAGCAGAAACGCTCATTTTTAATTTGTCCACTGAATGCTAGTCTCTAAAACCTGTGTCAGAAAGTAATTACAAAAATAAGTTAATGATGATGCAAGTTCAYGATTAAGACAGGAGGTGATGGCAGTATTGATTCCAAAGACATCCTTGTCTCCCCTTTTAGAAGACCCTGGGGTTGTTGGTTATGTCTTCCCTTCTAGCAAGCAATGCTTCAAAAGAAGTTACTGACCCTAAATTCTTGGGAATTTAACTGAAGTCACACTTAGGCATCTTCAGTTATGCTGAAAGTTTCCCAACTTTCTTCTTGATTGCTTTTTTTTAAATTTTATTTTTATTATTTTCCTTCTTTCTTTCCCATTCTGTTCATGCAGCTGCTTGATCCTCTTGACGTGACCTCAGTCACCTTCCTTTTGGAAATGAGCAGCTTTATTGCATGAAGTGTATGACATTATTATGGGCAAGTAATAAAAAGTAGTGATAACTTTCACAATATTTCACAGTATGTCCTATATTAATGCTGGAGGATGTGAAGACAGATCTAGAAATTGTAGAGTATCAAGCTTCACTTAATGTTTGGTTTAAAATAGCTTCTTTCCACAGCAATGCAAAATATTATGGATTATTCATCCTTCAGACCAAAATAAAGAAATTGGCTGGTTCACCATTCTTGGTGGCCGTATTTCTCAGGAAATGAAAGGAAACTATATTTATTTGACAATAAAGCCTCTGAATACATACTTTTCAGTCCAAATAGAGCTCTGACAATGAAAACTAATATCTGGGTCAGTATTTCCATAGCATGGGAGAATAGGTACAGTTCAAATCTGGCTGTTATTTCTTGGTTATTTTTCACTGTTCCTCCCAGAGTAAATTGCTCATGAAATTACTTGATGTGGAAATGGTTTTCTCTGAGCTTTCATTTCCCAACAAGCTCTTATTTCGCCTTTAAGTACGTTCTAAAGTAATAAGATCTTTTAACAGTAATAGTTTACATTAAACATAAGTAAAAAGGAATAATTGGATTTACTCTATGAATCACTGACAATAAGTAATCTAATACTATTAGGTCTTGTTAAAATAAATGTCTTATTAATTTTTGGTGTATGAAATATTTAAGGTTCACTGTTAACATTCCCGTCTATAAATATAAACATATATTTATAATACATAAAACTCTTCCCTGACTGAAATTGAAGCTCATGAAACAAGCAATTAGACTGACAGGCCAGACGTGGTTATTTTGCAGGACGTTTTTGTGGCTTGCTTGGGGGAGAAAGGTTGAATTTTTGGGGTTGGGATAAGTAAGGAAAGGGGCATAGAAAAGACATGACTTATACATCTATTAGTCTRTTTATTTTGGAAGGACACCCTGTACAAGGTGGCATGAACTTGACATGTTGCAGCCAGCATGTGCTGCTACAGCATATAACATTTTTTTTAAGGGAGAAGAGACTTTCTTCTTTACACCCTTTTTTTCCCTTTTCTTTTCCCATTTTATAGGTCCTGAGACATGCTCTTCAAAAGCATTTTTGCTCTCTGAGCTCAGGCTCATTGGTTCAGGTTAATTCTCTGCTAGAGGTGCAACTTCAGCATGCCAGTAATTCCTTCAGGTGCTTGCCTTATTTTGGGGGCTCAAATGATGACCGATAGATCAAATTAAGCAAGAGGGTTTCAATTGGTGCTTGCCAGATGCTACGAGCAASAGTGAAGGAATTGAGTTTGGTGGTTCCAGGGGAGGAGAAAGGCAAGTGTGAGTCTAGCCATGGGGCTGTAAGTATACCTCTAAAGAAACCTTTCTTGGAGGAGAAAAATGTGAACGTATGGTGGATTGGCACTTTCACAGTATCCATTAGAGCAGAAGATACTTTTTTTTATCCCCTTACATCCGTGCAACCGTCCCATGTTCCTCATGTGTGATGGAGCACCACTTCTTCAGGCACAAATTGGCAAGAAACAGCTGGGGAAYGGACATATTCACATCAATACAAAGCTCCATTTTCCTAGGAAAGGGCAGTGGTGAATGGAAATCTTCTTGCTGTTAGACGCTGATGAGAGGAAGATGGGATCAAWGACACTGTTCTATCCTTCCAAAGGATTAAAATAGTGAATTGGGCAAAACTATACATAAATATAAGAGGTGGTAGGAGAAAGTGGTATTGGTCTTGGGATATAAGTCTTGGGATATATCTTCATACGAGATGGTCATGTTCTGCCTAAAATAGTAGGGAAGGTTAGGTATGAGAGATGGGATGGATGAGGCTTTTACCTTTCTTTGGCATTTGCAGAACTGAGACTGTTTTTCTGCTGGGAGACCAGGGAGGAAAAAGGTTTTCTATATAGGAGGTTAGATCTGGTAAGTAAAACTTAACAAGACTCTTCTGTCTCTTCTGGAATTTGGTTGCCTTCAATCTGAGATGCTTCCTTCCATGTTGGCTAAGCACCAAGATGTGCATAGGTCCATTAACCAAAAATAGGAAAGAGAGGCAAGCAAGAAAGAAATGCTATAGAGAATTGGGAAGTAAAGCTCTCTTTGCATTGATGCTGCTGCTGCGTTGGTGTTTTGAGGAAGCTTTCCAAGATAATTGTCACCTTTCTTTGGTTTTCCTGATAGTAGGAAAACATGTAATCCAGGTCAAATTATGCCAGTCCTGTTCAGGCAGAGGTGCTGCTGGAGAAAGTCAGAACTGCATGGTGTGGTGCTTACCTGATGTCAGCAAGGGCTRCACTGAATGGTCTTGGGAATGGATAAGAAAGAGGCCAATGGCAAAATTGAGGAAAAAAATCCCTTGTCTCAAAAGAGATGAGAACAGGCAGGTGATGCATCATATTGGCATGAATGCAATGCCATTTCTTTAAAACAGTGGAGAATTGTTCAGTTAAGCTTCGGTCTCCATAGATATAGTGATTATTCACCTGAACCAAAGAGGAATCTCAATTTTTCTTACTGTACAGAGTGTTTTGGAGGAGATAATAAATGGCCTTGAGACCATCCACATGCCACAGCAGGACTAATGCCACTCTGCAGTGCAGCTCTTGCTTCTGTTTATGCACATGCCTGCAATGATCACAAAAAAAATGGATGTCTTCCTGCTCAGCAGTTTATCTCAGGGCTATAGAGGAGAATCTGTATCTGTCTTTTTTTTTTTTTNTTTTTTTTTTTTTTTTTTTTTTTTTTTCTCTCAGTTTGTCTTTTGCTCTGCCTGCTTAGTTTTGATCTTGGTAGCCTTTACCCTGAAGACAAAGGGGCCTATGGGCAGACAGATGACCTGGAGTTGGCTTTTGGGGTACAAGGCCTTGTTTGAGGCTAGCTAGGAAGTGGGAAAGTTTGTGTCTTCTCCAGCACTCCACAGGAGACTACAAACAACAATCTTGGTCCCAATGAGGACCTTGGCCTTGTTGGTGGAGGCCTGGACCTTCCACCCGGTCTAAATATGAGCTTCCTTGAGGGTTTTGGATTGGATCCAGCCTGTGAAGGGAGGTTGAAATCACAGCACTGCTGTTGAGCTGGGAAGTGGAGTTTTCCCCCAGCTCAGGTGGGTGGTTGGATTGGTCTTCTGCTTTAGGCCAAATTTGAACAAAACAGGGTCTGTGATGCAAGGTAGCTGTTTTTATTTCTGGATGTGTGACTGCTAACCACTAACAGAGTAAATATTTAGTGTAATAGAATGGAAAAATAGACCAACCTGAGTGTTTTGGACAGGCCTGTGTCACCTCAACATACACGTAAGGGTGTTTTTTTTTGCCTCTGACACTTTTTTCTTGAAATGAATCTGAAGCCATGTCAGCCTTAAAGGGTGTCACATTTTGCTTTGCAGCTTAAACCAAGCTCGGCCAGCACCCTCCCTGGAGCTGCCCTGCATAATGAGGTATGCGGAATATATTCAGTTTTGAAGTGGTGTTTTAAACCTTTTTAAGCAGCAGCCAAGTCTAAACCTTTYGGTGTTTCCATGCCTAGAGAAATGGTGTTACTTTGAAATAAATACAAGTTGACAGTGCTGCTCCAGGATCCCTTCCTACCGTTACTTCCAAGCTAGGAGCAAGAAACCTTATATAATGCAACACACTATTGGGGGAGGGTTATGGGCTGCATTTGGCAAATGACCAAGGTGAGGTGGCTTATRAAGTGCTTTGGAATTTGTGGGTTTTGCTAATGCTAGTGGATTCAGTAAGGTTTCATAGTGCACCTGAAAATAACCCCCAAAATGTACTTGTCGATCCAGATCTTGACTTCTCCCAAGCAAATGGTGCATTTTCAGCTCTGTTTTCCTGTAGTCTCTCTGGCACTGAAATATCTATGTGATCCTGCTGGAAGGAGCATCAGTGGGGCAGCTCCCAGCAGAGGAAGATGATGGTGAAGCAGAGTAGGCAAAGCAGGTGGAAACACTGTCATAGCTGGAGATAAGCTCTTCCTCTTCAAGTGTTTTTGGGTGATGGAGGCTGCTTTTTGTCTCTGTAACACTTGACATCAGATTCTCTTGGTAGAGGCCATGGTATAAGAGCCCAAGTGTGATGGAGTTGTACTAAAAAATAAGGTGGATGTCACTCATATATATGTTCTTGGTAGCTAAGGAACTGCCTGCTTGAGAAGATGACTCAGAAGCAAGAGTTGTACTAGGACTAGGAGTATCTCTACTACTGATGAATGAATTTCAGTTGTACAAGCTTTTCAGAATATTTTCAGAATATTTAAGGTTGGAAGGGACCTCTACAGATCATCTAGTCCAACCTTCCTGCTCAAGCAGGCACACCTAGAGCATGTGACACAGGGTGGCATCCAGGCGGGTTTTGAAGACCT